>NW_019524999.1:392776-557776 GCF_002814215.2 Seriola lalandi dorsalis | reverse complement strand
GCCTTCGTAGAATGTAAATTGACAGTGTTCCTTTAGTCTATTTCTCACCATATGATACATATTTCACTGGGAAGACAGGAATACAGTGGTTGATGGACAAAGCACAGAGCACCAAGATAAAAATATAAAAGATACTTTAGGAATAGCACTGCAAATAGTAACTGTATGGTGAAAGCCTATGTTTAGCTGACACTAGCTCTTTGCTGTTGATTACAGCTGCTTATCCATGTGGAAGAGGCTGCCACTGATACCGTGTGTTTCCTGACAGCATAGGGAACTGTCTTTTCATCTTGCTGTTCCCCCTAAATTCGTGACCGGATGAGTCATTTACTGGGAAGAGTCAAGGTTTATTCAACTGAATCCAAATGACATGAAACCTGTAACAAGATGGGAAAGAAAAGGGGTGTATAGCTCCTCTGAACAATGTGCTCCCCATGGAAGCTTGCTGATTTTCGGTATGTAAAAACAAAATGCAGCATATGTGCATAACATTAACGTACCATGTAAGATGCTTTGATGCAGCAGCAAACTAATTTCAAATACAAGGGCTCTTTTGTTAGGGGATGAAAATGGCAGAGCTTTTAGGTAATCAAACAAGATTAAAAGGATGATGATACACATGTGCGCCATTCCTCATCTTCAAAAAGCTCAAATCATTTAATTGATGTGGACCCACTGTCCAACATGAATCAGGGCAGCAGTAATGCAGCGCTAAGAACTGAAGAGGTGGGGGAAATTAATATATGACAACGGGCGCACCTCTCGGGATCTACTCCATAATCCAAAGGCAGTGACTAATTGCGTGCTTCTGGGTTTGTCAGTATTTGAGAATGCTCACATTTTTTAGCCATCAATCAGCTTTGGGGCACAGATAAATTGGCCTCTAATAGTCAGGGGTCTTGACAACAGAGAAATTCAACAAACAGGCACTGTTTTCTGCACTGACTTCCTAAAAGAAATGGTTCATGCTTTGATGCCTGGCTCTCAAGACCAATGAAAAAAAACAGAGAGGAGGAAAAAAGACAGAGTGGGCCTTTGTCATCACTTTGGTGATGACAGTGTTTTGCAATTAGATGCAAACCAGAGAAACAAGAAGAGCAGTTGAAGAGGTTTACAATCTCTATTAGGTCAACAGGTGCAAGCATAGCAAAGTGATAACTTGACACTGGCAGCATTCACATGAGTGAAAAAAAGCCAGTGAATGGTTACAGCGAGTACCGAAAAAACCCATTAAATAACTATAAGAGACAGGCAATGAAAGCATCTTAAATATGTTTTCCCTATCCATTTCCTAGATTTCTAGATGGCATTTACTGAGGCGATGACCCGCTTATGGAGAGTGTTGCCATATTCATTGGGTGGGAGGCAACTTGTTTATTGAGCTGATTTATAGCACGGGGATAATCTGTGGTCCAATAAACCATCAAGATTCAGGCAAAGCTTCTGCCACTGATCACAGCCAACCCAGATTGACATCAGGGAATTAAATGCCCTCTCTAAAGAGACAGTCAAAGGTGTGAGTCTATTTGATGGGACGGCCCTTGGGCATGGACGGATTGTGGTAAAAAAAAAAGAAAAAGTGAGTACCCCTCTGCTGTTGCCAAGGTAATTCTGTGATGAGCACTGACGCAACCTCATAATAATACACCCATCTCAATACAGCCACTCACGATGACCTTATGTCACAGAAACAATTCAGCTCTTCGACAATCAAGTATGAGACAACAGTGACTAAAGGCCCAAGCTGAGTGGAACTTTAGACAGTTAGCCTCTCTGTATTCAGGTCCACACCCAGCATCTCTTAGCGTCAGCACCCTCAGAATTCATATTGAAATGGGGAAGGCCTGCCCCCCTCAGTCTTTCCTCAGAGCCATCAAAGCGGATATTTGATATCAGTACAACAAGATAATATCAGAGCTCTCAAAAGATTACACATCTTTTTTTCTGTTTCTGTGTACATGTGTTTTGATTTTATGAAATACTGAAATAGACCACACAGACTTCTGTAATTGTCTAAAAGATTTTAGTCCGTCTAAAACTTATACAGTAAATCATCTTTTGAAAAGAACTACATTGTTTTCACTATAGGCAATTTTGGCAGTGGGACTATTTTGATGATATTTTTGATTATATGCTGAAATAAATAATATAATGTTGCTGTTACAAACTCCTGAGTGCGCTGGTCCAAACTACGCCCATGCCAATTAATGTAGTCCCTTAATGGGCAGCTACCTGTGCAGCTGGCATCGTAGCCTACGTGATGGAGGGAGGATGGGGGAGGATGGGGAGATTGCCATAACTCGACGGCTGATCAACAGCGACCACACATACACTCTTCAGCCTCGTTTTGAAACTGCGACATCACATTGTGCATTCAGCAAAACAGATGAACAGCACTCCAAATAGCACATTGGGCTCTGATTTTTTTTAGGCTATTAAACTCCTTGTTAAGCACTCGTGGCGTTTGCAACAGTGGGAATCAACGGACATAACGAAATCAAATTACATAAGCGACAGACTGTGGTTGGCTTATTTGGTAATTCAGGCGATACCGTCCCATTTACGAGCAGCTATGAAATCAAATACACCCAAAAATAACACATTATGTCTACTGGCTGATGTACACATAGGGAAAGTATCTCAGAAAACTTTGCCGTTATCAGCCGAGCTACACTTGTCGCAAGAGCACCGTCCTGTGTAGCGACCGCTGCACTGACCGCCCCCCTCCCCTCTCCAGCCCGCTGTCAGGCGAAAACAAGGACGGGATGGAGGGAAAATTACCTATTGTGTTTAGCGCTGGGCGCTAAATGACAACCCCGACTGATTCAAAAGTAGCTAACAGACATCTTTAAAACAATGAACTGGTGTTAAAGAGTGTGTGCGGTCGAGTCTTCAGCTTCGGAGAACTCCGACAGAGTGAGAGTGTGGAGCGGGAGAAAGTGAAGTTGTGTTAGCTTGTTTTACCTCAGTAGAGCCGTGTCGCCTTGTCTGCTGACCACACTTTCAACCGAGGAATAGTCCACAGTTTGTCCAGCGGGCAAACAGGACGGCAGAAAGCAGCACAAGCTGAGAATTATCGCAGTAAGCCACTGACCAGAGACACAAGCATCCTGCACCGCAATCATTATGTCCATCACAGCTGTGTTTTGTTGTCGCCTTTTCCCAAGTCTTCTTGATGCTAAAAACAGGGGGGTTAGCTTAAAAAATGAAAACCTTGACGCGAACGACGCTTTATTTCCACACTTTTCCTCCTCGGAGCCCCGTAAAGAAATGGTCCGCCGTATAGTTTCCCAGGTTTGTTTTGCTGGATGTAGAGCCCACTACTGTGCGGGGAAGTGTACTCTCCAGTGGCTTGCACACCATCTAGTGAGGAAATGCGATGTAAAATGGGAGCAGACCTAGAAGCAGACAACCCCCAGGCTCTGATCCTGTTGCCATGCGGCCGTTTCCCGGGCAACCCGTTCCCAGTGGCTCGTGATGGAGCAGTAAAACCGGTAGGTATTGATACAACCCAGGAGCAATTAAAGATATCGACTGGAGAACCACCCCCTATTTATTTCCCATAAGGAAATGAGCAGTCTGAGCATGTGGTGAAAATGGAGCTCACTGATGGTGACGCAGGTTTATCCCACAGGAAAACTCTAGAAAAGATTTTAGTCTGATACTATAAAGATATCGCAGACAACTAAGATATCAAGGAGCATCATTATAAATCATAATTTATGCGTGTAAAAATGTAATAGTTTTTTAAGAAAAAAAAAGAAAAATCCACAAAATACAATTGAGACATTATCATCAAGTCCCTTTTGGGGAATATTAAGGATACTTTATTATTTCGTTAAGGGAGGCAAACTGCAACAACCATGTGGGAGCTTTCACACAAGCAGAGACACACAGGGACACAGGGGGCTTACAAAGTTTGTTTTAGAGCTGTAGCCCCCAGTATTATGCTGCTCTAAGCCCTTTGACTTAGCCTACATAAGACTGTACAGCCGTAGCCATGGAAATGACATACATTTCTCTGAGGTGACATGTTGGCATGGTGCCACTGCATTATTGCAAATGACAGATTATGAATATAACATTAGCAAAACTTCCTGGCGGATATTCAATAAAATAGCATTAAAAAAAAAAACCTTAAACCAAGCAGTCAGCTTTTGTCAGTATTTCAGAAAACATGCACTTAAAAATACTTAACATTTTACAAAATAATTTCAGTAAGATAAAGTGGTGATAAGTATTCAAGTAAAATGTAACAGCTGTTAAGTAATACCTATTGTAAAAAAAGGCTGCCTGGATAATATATATATATATATATATATATATATATATATTATCCAGGCAGCCTTTTTTGTGTCCGTGTTTTTATTTGTTGTTTTATTGCTGATGTTATTTTAAAGTTTTGAGTTTATTTCCTATATATAAAGTATCTGATTCTATTCTTCTGAATCCTATATAACACTTTCTGTTGCCGAATTGTTATACTTTTTTTTATTAATTTCCCCATGGGGATCAATACAGTCTCATGATATCTTATCTTAAAATCTTATCTCACAGACCACAGAGCCAAGATTGCAGTCTGTGATGTTATCAAGATGCACTGTCTGGAGCTGCTCGATTGAAATTAAATGGGGTGAGTGACTGAACCTCAAAAAGGTTTGCTTCAGTTTTTACACTGGAATAAGCTTTATACTATTTCCTGGCCTTTTGTTTAAAATCAGGAAGGGAGCCTTGATGTTCCATAAAGTCATTCTAGGTTCTGTGAGAGTTCCCTTTTCATCTTTGGTTATTATCTACCTGAGGAGATAAGTTGTTTATCAGAGTGGTTTGAGAGAGAAGGAGTTGGGACACATTTCTATTTGCAGGACTAGCTGTGACAGAGAGCCAGAAAACTGGTTTCCAGAGGTTACAAGGGACATTTCACCGTGTTGGAAATGAGTCAACAACCAATGTTCCATGACAAGCAGCATTAAAAGAGGGGGAGTGAAAAGTTCATCTTGTAACAAACACAATTCTAATTTGCATAACTGAAGCTCCCTCTACTGTTAATAGCTTTGATAATACCATCAATACAAATTTTTATACTGTGGTTTTGTGACAGAGGTGTTTTGGGCAGAGTAAGTAAGTAAGATATTTTCCATCCTTCTCTTGTCAGTCACAACGATGATTTTTTATTTTTTATTTTCTTGGAGCCCTTCAAATTACCTCAGAAAATGTACCTTCCCATGCATGAAAGCTATAATTACAATGACTCCATTTAGTGTTAGTGCACTGTGCAGAGGGGGGAGAAGAGTGGCAGCCACTAATATTCAACTCATAATAACCCCAGGAATTATGAACAAGATGAAAGAGATCAGGCTTTGGACTATCACAACATCTGAGCTGTTTTGAGTAATGGATACCTCAGACATTTCCTCAGTTTTCATAATCAGCTGTCTTTTTGAAACCAGAGTGAAATCAATGCATGGGGAGTGAATGAAGCGACACATTTACCTTTTTTCCCAGGACGACATGTTTCCCTGATAGATTTAAATATATATTCCTCACAGTGATATCAGCATGTTTATAAGGGAAGCAAGAAGAATCGACTTGTTTGTGTGGCTGTTTGGGAGGTTATGGAGACTGGCCACAGTATTAAAACTGTGGTTATTGTCTTAATTGTATGCTAACAATGTGGCAAAAACCACTGAAGCATAAGCTGCCTTATTTTTCACTGTTCTAAGTGAACGATGAGCCTGAACCAAAAAAGCCTCAGCAAAGAAACCTTTATTGCTTTTTTGCCGTCTTATTGCATGTTGTCACAATATTTTCTGCAGGTATATTTGCCTTTACACACAATACCAACCTCAGTTTATGGGCCTAATTTAACATGAGTGATACAGCATATTGAAAGCTATTGTTTTCCTGAAGTAGCTCAAGTAGTGCATGGTCATTTTTCTGTAATAGTGATTTGGTTGGCTATTATGTTAATGGTTGACATCCAGCAGGGAAGTGTGCCAATCAATCACAACAAACATCGAAACACAAATGCAGAGAGGTTCTATTAAATGGCTCCCTGCAGCCTGGGTTTATAGGAAATAAGAATGATGCATGAGGGGAAATGTAAGGATAATTGATCTCACATTCAAAGGATCCATGTTTTAATCCCAAATTTATTCTACAAAGGCTCTATTTTAATCAATTAAATAATTATAATTCTTGATGTACAACAGCCCCTTCATCTCCAGTTTTAAAATTTAAATTGTCTCATTTTTTTTTTACATAGTAAATTGGCAGCACTGGCTTGTAAATTCACTAACCATATGAATTATTCATTCACATTTTGTTTGACATCCTCCGGTTTAAGACAGAAAATAAGCATTTTTAGGTGGACAACTTCTGCACTTCAAGACCTCAACCAAACACATAAAACTACTTATATCAACGTGTCTGCACAAAAGTGAAACAGAGGGCACTGAAACTCTTCCACAGCATCTTATCAACAACTACCGTTGGTCATGAGGCTGCGGTGCACTGAGTCTCTTCCTGCACTCATGCCTCTGAAAGTAAAGGCAAAAGGCTCCAGTGGGGCCACGTTAATTTAAAAGAGAAATTAAAATCGGAAGACATTGCCATACATGAAACAGAAATTAATTATGTTTTACTGACATTTCCATAAAGGAGAGTCAAGTGTGTCAAAGTGTAAAGATTCACCTGCAACACCAAGATGGTTTGATAAACGTTTGACAGTATGGTGCATAAGGGATTTGAAGCTTTATGAAAACTGTTGATGTTAACAGAAGGGAAGAGAGTTACAGTAAAACATCGACTTGATGTGTCCACCTGCTAAGTCAAACCGACACCGTCTCAACTATGACATTCGCCTTTCAAAAAAGACTGACCTGACTTTCTAGGAAATACAAAACAAGGAAACGTGAATGACCTTGCTTTTGCCCTCAGTTTTTCAAATAAAAAATTCCATTATGGTATAGTTCAACAACTGCCACTTGTCTGTGCAGAAAGTAATGTATTACATTTCTCAAACAGTACCTTACTGTCAAAGTCCAAATGCACATTTATAACTTATATATAGTGGACAAAACACATTTGAACGAACTATGGAGTTTGATATATGTAGCCCTCAAGCAGTGATTTATTTTGAGCCTTTCTTTTCTTTGCTTTTTGTGCACCGCCCATGTGGGACAAAACCTACACCACTCATGAGTCATAACTTATTGGTACTCTTAGTGCCTACTGCTTTTCATATATGGTGAATAGTTCATAAAGCTCCCATTGAGTCATTAAATGTAGCAAGAGACAGATCTTTAACCCCCAAGAGTGCACCACCGCCAGACAAGTGAATTCAAAAGAGTGAAAAGTTCATCTTGTCACAAAACATATTAAGAATGGGCAACACTAAAACGTTACTGACATCTTTATAGGACATACTGTAGTTTCTTGTTAATTTTTATCACTTAAATGTGGAGCAGCTGTCTGGAACAGTTGAGTGGCCAGTTGGCAGGATGCAGAGTGGTCCGTGGTGTACCAAGCACGCTTCAGGCTACGTAATAATGAGACTCTGGGAACCAACAGTGGATACAGCCACACATAAAGCCTTCTTAACACTGAGCTGATAATTTACTGATATATAAGATGTGTTATTTCTAAGAATACAAAAATGTGGATTTGCACTTGTAACTTCACTTGACTTAAATAAACAAGAATGACTTTATAGTACACAGATGTGAGGCTGACAGACTTGCAGTGTGCTGTAGTGAACAGTGGCTTTATCAGAGCGTCTTTTGCAGCTGTCTGCTACAGCTGAAAAAAAAAACCCAAACGATCCACAATAGAGAGCTGAGGGGTGCTGCAAAATTGGTTGGCAATTCTGTGAGGGTTTGTCACTACAAACGACCTATTTCACATTACATATAATTATTTGATCCATTGTTATTATGACAAATAATGATTAGTGGAACTGGGCTTATGACTCTGACGTGATCACTGGCAGGCGGAGTTCGTACAAGGCATTTTCTGTAATAAAAATCTATTTGTCAGTACAATTTTATAACCTTTATGTTCTTGATAGATGCATGTATTCCCTATAACTAAATGTATTTATTGTAATGAGCAACGTTATTTATTTGCATAGCAGTGTAAATCATCTAAGAACCTCTCTGTGTGGGGAAGAAAGAAACACTGACTTCCCACTCCCTAGGTTTTCTTTTTTATGTTCCGCTCAAACACCAGCCACAGGCAAAGCAGCAGCTCCTGTTTGTTTTCTTTGATTGTGCGAGCTAGCATGGCAAAGCCCCCCTCTCTGTATCTACCAAAAAAGTTTCTGTTACATCTGTAAATGTTGAGCGTCTGTGATTAAACGCTTTGAACCGCAGTTTCTTCGAAGAAACCTTTTTAGCGACATGTCATAATATGTTGCAATATTTATTGTGTTTAAAACAATGTTTACTTTTAATAAACTGACCTGGCTTGCCAGAGGATTTTCAGTGGGCTGAACCACCACTTAAATGCTTGTAAAGAAAGATTTAGCATAGTGCCAAGACTGCAGGTCATTTCATTATCAAGCCTGAACTGCAAATGGCATAGTAATATTGTTTATGTTATGATATATCTCCTTTATACTTGACCCTTCTCTTGAATTTCTGCCCCAGTTATCTACCTCCCTCCTTCCATCATGAAAATGTGATACATACTGTGTGCCTTTCACTTTGAGCTCTGCCAGAGACCTGTGTGCGCTGTCACAAATCTTCAGTCGCTGATACAAGGTCGATTCAAAATCATAAATTACTTAAAGCAACTCTTAAGGGGCTGCAATATAGCGAACCTGGTCTGCTGGTTTGATTCATTTCCTTGAAAAAACAAAATCTTTCAGTCATCTATCACACTGCTTTGAGCAGAATGACTGCATTGGAAAAAGGTACTCGTACAGAGAGAAGTTTTAGCTGAGCTATCAGCTAGAAAGTATTCTTTAGTTAGTGGTTTTGCCATTGTTGCCATAGTACAATATCACTGAACTGATGCTGACGAACTTCGGAGAGCACTTTTCAGACAAGAAATGTGTTTTGTGATTGTTTTATAAAAGCTATAACAGCTTAGAGGATAATCTACTGTTATTATGCTGCCAGTGCTGCCAGGGTACTCAGACCTCCTTTGTTTGGTGCCTTTTGTGTTACTATTTTAATCATAAACACAAGGAAAAAGGCCTTTTCGGGTACTATCACTGTATTAAGCATCTAATTTGGAAGCATGCTGCATGTAATGAATAATGTTAATTTTTTCAGTTATTACTAGATTCAGAGATAAAAAGTCCATGTTGGTTTAAGTCATATTTAGTCAGCCTTGTCCATTTTTTTTTTTAAATTTAAGTTGACTTGACATTTTACTCTCATCATAGTCAAATAAAACCATAAACATTTCAGTCTCTTTTTTGTCATTAGAAGACTAGTTGACAAAAATGTAGTCAATGCTTTGGTCTAGTTTAAGTCAAGACAATGGTTGAGCGTTGAAGTCAAACCTCAACAAACTGCTGTCAAATAACATTTCATCCAACTGGTTTTAGGCTGAAAGAAAATTTTAATGAAAATAAGCCACAAGATGACAGGTTGTGTGATTAACAATACAGCTTTATGGAGAGGGTTTCTGGTTGGGTGTTATTAATTCAACCAACACATCATGTAAAACTGACACTCAAGTTAGATCTTGAGTGTCAGCACTGAACAATATTCAGCCAGATTCCGTATGTGACCACAAAAAACAACAGGGACTTCAGCAAAAGTGAGCATAATAATAATAATAATAATAATAATAATGATAATAATTCCAAACTGTATCTTTGTAATGCATCTTTCGGATGCATTGTTCTCTCAAGTTGCAGCTAAGAAAGGCACAGCATACGTACAATGGTGATCTACGGCAAGAGCTGTACACTGCCGCTGATTTGTTTTTCACTCACCAGGTTTTAATCCTCATTTTCCATCATCACTTCTATTTCAAACACATTCCTGACCTTGTCTGTGACCAAAACAGCAGCGTAACATCACAATCATCTTCATTGTTGCTGTCGTCTGCAGCAGAGGTTTCTTTTGATGCAAGCGTGCTGAGCCTGGAGGCTATATTAATATTGCACTATAGCAACCCAAGTAGCACTTGATTCTTTTATGGAAAAAGTGTGAATCAAAACACTTTGCCTCCCTTCATTGCTACCTGAATAGCTCTGCTTTAATTTTTTGACTTATCTCGAACTGCTTGGTGCAGTGAAGAATATGAACCTTAAGTCAGATCACCTGTGGAATACAACACAATACTTTCACAGAGAGTCTTTCAAAGTAAACCTTTTAAAGGATGGCTGTCCCTAAAAAAAAAAAAAAAAACCTTTTGTTTAATTTTGGCTCAGAATTTCTTCGGGTTTCTTTCAAAATAAATGTAGGCGTCATCAAATTACTATAGGAATTCACTGTGAAAAAACTTAGGTGCAAATAACACAGGTATGTAAATGCTCATATCATTATAGATATTTCCCCACATTTTAACCTTAAAATGCCATAAATCCATAAATTAAAAACAAAGCTTAGCTCTCTTATCGTGTTCTCTTCAAATATTATAAGAACATGTCTTCAGTTTATGTGTTTTAAATGACATCTTGTGCAATAAAATAGCTTAAATGTCACCAACAAATTTAATTTGTTGGAAATGAATCTTAACATCTTAGAAAGATGTGACCTTTTAAGGTATTCCAAACAACAACTTGGTCATTAAAGATAATCACTTCATGTTGAGCCCTTTTTTAAGGGGGTATCTAGTTTAAGGTGGAATCACTGAACAGCTATGTCTTGAACTCTTGAATATCATTATTACATAGATTACAATGAAAAGGACCAAATCTATACTTTCAAAAACCGTCAGAACAGAAACAATATCAGTAGTAGTAATAATGTCAATGGAAGTCTTCTTTTATCTGTGATTATTCCAATGAAAAATGACAGTAATGAGAGGAGCTAAGTTTAAATACAGCATGTGCAGTGAGTGAAATGAGGGAGAGAAAATATCCTCACCAAAAGGTGATTTTTCTCATTCAATACCAGACAGGAAAAGATAACTCTTGCATAATAGAGCTCAGGGTGAATCTGGTAATGTAGCATTTATGGTACAGAAATTCTTCTTCTTTTTAAAAAAAAAAAATCAATGTCATTTTATGATCGAATGAAATAATGATCAAAACTCTATATTTTGCAGTAGCTTGAACTAGATCTAATCCTTGATGCCTGTGACATGCAAATGTACACTTCATCAAAAGAAGTGCCCCTTGACTGGTTTCACAATTCACTCAGGCTTTTGGCTTCAGTCTCACCCTTTTGAATGTGGACCTGGGAAAACGCATTGGTTACAGTGAGAAAGCGTTGAGCGGCTGTTCTTTTTGGTACAAAAGCATGACCTTCACACCAGAAGATAGGAAGTTAATTTTACATCTCATTGAGAGTTCAGTTTTAGAGCTGTGCGGCTCCCCTGCAGACAGCTGTCATGGAAAACTGGGATCTTCATAGCAGGGTTTAATCTGTCTGACCTTCTGGCACAGAGAAATAGATTACCTACCACACCCCCAGAGCCTCCACTCTAACTACCTACATTGCTTTATGCATACCAAAAAGGACATCTGACTCGCTGCTCATTAGTAGCTTTATGTACGTCATTAGATGTTTTTTGTATTTTATCAATACGAGAAACAATGAGGTCCATCTGTGTTCTTCAAAAACAAGTCCATTTGATTATTGGATGAGCCTGTGTGCATCTTAACAATTGCCAATCATATCGAAATAAGCAGAGGAACTCCTTTCTGTGTTTATCTGAAAAGGGGATGTGACTGCAGACGGTGCAAAGTTGTTTACTATGTGGGTTCATCTCCTGCTTTTTCACATATCTCATCAACAGAAAAATCCAGTGGACATTATGAATCAAATATCCAAATACAGGCACAATATAATATTTCGGGGATTTTGTGGATTGCTTAAAAACAGCTTCTACAAAAGATAAACAACAAAATATGCTGTCTAATGTGATTTTAAAAAGTCTATAATTGAATTAAAAAAAAAGCTATCACCTAATGGCAAAGGACTATCAGCTTCCTGCTCATTAACACAGTGAATGTTTAGGGGAATAAGGAAAGAACAAATGGTGTGAATAAATAGCACAGAAAACAACACCTAATGCTTCAACGTCAGGAGATCCCCGGATGTGTCATATTTTACCTTGAATTGGCTAGATTGGAAGATTCAGCAAGAAATAATGAGAAGTGATATGCCAGAGCTTTGCCGGAGATGAAAAGCCTGAGGGTATCATGAATGCTCTAAAAAGTGCAGCGCAGTCTCCAGATTGGATGAGCCTTATATTCACGGCAAGCATATAAAATCCAATTTATTTGACTGCCACCAGCCCCCATGTGTGCTTTATTGGAAGGCTGACCCTGACTTGACCAAAGACAAACAAAGCTACACTATATTGTTCACCCGTTGCATCTGAATACGAAGGGGAATGAAACAAGCCATTACAGTTTTATTCCTCCTATGCAGCAAAACTTGTCTTTTTATACCCCCTGTGTTTACCCTTTACTTGAGGGTGATATAATTCCTCAGGCTATTTTGCAGCAAAACTCGGTGAGAGATAGAACAGGGACACTGAAATACAACAACATGAATAACTTTCCCAACTGGAGAGATCCAAGCGATTTTGTTACCAGCTTTGCTCTGTGGTCACAAATGTAGTTTTCACGTTGTTTTGACTCCGGCAAAAAGCTTGAGTTCCTCTTTCATTTCCCCACGGTTGACAACCCCAGCAACCCTCAGCGGGATGGTGAGGATAGAGGTGAACGTGTCAGTGTGAAATGAAATGCTCTCTATCTCCTGAGGGGGGTCCCTGCTCTATGTGGCCCGCCACTCAAGGAGAAATAACATTGCAGTGTTCGCAGATTTGTGAAGCAACTTGTGTGAAAACATGGACATTTGACTGTGAAGTAAAATCATGTCAGCGCACTCCGAAAAGATGTTGGTGGAAACCTGTTCAAGTGTAGTTAGCTCATCGTTCCATCTGCCTTTGTGTGTGATTATACAACAGATTTGATCTGTAATCCCCGTTCATTGATAGTAGATGAGGCCTAATCCATGAGGAATGTGACTGAGGCATCCTGTGAACATATTTGGTGGGTACAATGCTTGCATCCACCAAATATTTTTTGGCAGAGATCCAGGAACCCAACAACACAAAATATTACCAAATAGACCCACTCGCTTCAGAACATTCTCGTCCTAAGAGTTTCCTAAGAATTGATGGCCACGCTACATTAAAGAAGACCTTTTCTGAGTTTCCCCTTTTACTTTAGTGTTTATATAGCTTTTTGTACATGTAAATGGTCTACAAGGTTCAGAGTACACGCCAAAGGGAGTGCCTCTATCAGAGGTAAAACCCCCTTTTCTCATTTGCATGTAACGCCTCGTTGGGGGTCCAGGGCTGCACTCAAAGAGTCTTTTTTGCTTGGGATGATTCCGAACTGAGTGAAATGACCTGGAAGCATCTCAGTGGCAGACATAATAAGAGATGAAGGAAAGAAAGGAAAGGAGCTTCAATGCTTCCTATGTTATCTCCTTTAGCGTAGAAAACACTGGACCTTCCTTTAGGAAAGTACAGGAGATAATGCTATCCCACAATCCCCTGCTGTAGCAACCTTTTCGGTGGCGCATCATTGTAGTTTCACCACGTCAAAGCCTCATAAATGTAGAGACAACAGAGCGTCTATTTTATCTTTGTGACAATTCCAAAAACTTACGGAAATCCTTACATGATTGGCTGAGCTCCAAATCCATAAATATAGATTTCTTCTCTTTCAAATCCAGTTAAGAGTCATCATGAGGAACAAGCATATTGAATTTCAAGTTAACAATATCATCATCATAATAAAATACTATATACATTAATTTCATTTCATTAATTTCCCTCCCATTGTGTAATGCTCTAAAAATTAACTGGATTTTCTCTACTTAACAAATGTATAAAAAGTCAAAGTGTTATTGAGAGATCCCTAGCGACAGTAGTTACATACTGTGCGTTGAAGCATGTCAACCTATTTTAGACATTAAGAATAAAACGATGGATACTAAAAATGGCCATAATAACATGCACACACTTGAACTTGAGCGCAGTTAAACACATCATTTAATCCACCTTTAATCTATATTGTTGGTTTTCGGAAGGTTAAAAAAAGACAACTCACTCCTAGATCTTCAAATTGGGAGTATTGCTCTAACTAAACCCTGATACACACTTCAGCATGTGGAAAAATCTGAAGCTGCTTTGCATACTTACATTTGCTAAGCTATGATTGGATAATTGCTGTCTGAGGAAGGGATTTAGTGAACAATTCAGTCTTTCGGGGATGCCCACTCAGTTAAAACTGAATGTGCTTTTTCTTGTTTGGGATGAAAGCATCCAAATGACCAAAGTCTGAGTCATTCCCGAATTTGTAATGATATAAAGAACTACCAAGTGGTGATGGTTATGATATTTTGCAAGTACTAATTACATAATCTCACCCTGCATTTAGGCCATCACTATTCACATTCTCAATTTTCACAGCGGAGGCACACATTTTCCATTTCACACATATCTTTTAAAGAGACCATTTCAAAAGTCATGCCTGTGCATTTTTCATTATTACCTGAAATTAACCTTTTAGTTAATTTGAAATACACTACTTCTATTAGTAGTAAAATTGAACATAAAGTCAACTGCATACTTTTAATTAAAAATGCTCTTAATTTGTGTGTCACTTTTTTCAAACGTCCCCTGATATCACATTTTAGAACATCATCTGCAATTCATTTGCAATTGTGTTACAGGTTTCACATTGAAGTTACTCTGTATTCTGAGAACAGTTAAGAGCTGCAATTTTCTCCCTCAACTGGAAAGTTAGTTTCGCACTCTGGCCACACACATTATTGCTGAAATGAGGAGCCTCCTTATCTGAATGCACGCTGCTTCTTGATACCATTATTTCAAGTCTTTCTCTCCTTACTGTCAGCCTTTTTTGTTGCCTAAGGCAATTATATCTTTAATTGAACCTGTTCAGTGTTTAATTGGACACCTTTTCCTCATCATATAACATTATTCGCTATTTAATAGATATTTTTGAACTCTTTCAGGCACATAAAGACACCCCCAAAATTACCCGGCCACCTGCCTGAAAATGTGGCAGGACCATAATCAAACTGTTCTGATGGGTTTAAAATAATAATAAAAAATATTTTTATGAAAGTATCTGTTGTTGCTAGTTTTAATGAGGACAAATTGTAAGGTTATGACATTTTATGTCCATCAATTGCAACTTGGACTTTATTCCAGAAAAGCACTCACAGTAACTTTTAAAGGTAAAGAGAAGTTTTGTTACTAAATGCAGTCTTTACACCGAATGACTGCTCCATTCAGACTGAATGATGAATGAATGATGAAAAGGGATTGTCTGTAGTAAAATGTTCATTACTGTTTCTTGTTCCAGTTCACAGAGAGGACAGAGAGGTCAGAGGTCAGCTGAGTTACAGAAGCTGGTGGAGATTCAGCATCTTTAACCTGGAGTCTGTGTTGCCTCACACACTACAACATGCTGCTGCCCCAAGGTAAGTGCCCTTTTACTAGTGAAGCCATAAGTTTAAATCCCACTTTGACCTTTAACAAGTTTCACCCCCTATTTTTTTCCTCCTTCTTTCTGCTGCATCCTACCTATAAAATGATATAAACATCATCTTTCATTAAAAAAAAAAGTCCTCTATTTGACACCTGAACTTCAGCTGGATTCATGTGCCGGCTAAGTGAAAACTAAGAGAGTGCAAATAACAAGCTGGCCATGTGTGAGCACACAAATAAATCATTTTATTCTCATTAGCTACAGTGATGTTGTAACCCTCATTAATGTTTAGTTAATTTACTTTTATGATCAAAGCAAAACAAAGGAGTGGCAGTGTTTTAAGCAAAAGAAAAACCCTAATTTGATTGTGAGTAAAAATCAATGAGCGAACAACATTAAATTACAGCGATTAAATGGAGTTAAAAAGAAAAAAAGAAATACTAAATGAAAAATAGTCTGCCAAAACCACCAGTGATCATATACTGCACCAGCAAGAATAATTTACAGTATGACAGTTTCTCCTTCGAGTTATAATATGTTGCATTTATGTTCCAAACTGAAAATCTATAAACTGTTTTTAAAAAATAGATATTTCTCCTCACTATACAAGCCAAATGTAAGTGCCCATGATGAATTATTCAAAGATTTCATCTTCAAGATCAATTCATGTTTCAGTGTAATTGCTTCTAAAATGAAAGCTTTCAGTGAGCCATGTTTGGGCCTTAACAATTTATGATTTCAGAGTAGCCTGTCGTCCAGTTTCTATCTATTCTGCCATTTGGTGGTTCATATGGTAAATTTTTTAATGAATGTCACATCAATAAATACCTAAAAAAATCTATACAGTACTCACTGACAGACATACTGACTAAAACACACTCTTCGAAACCCCCAAAAATATATTCCAATTCAAACACTGTCAGAGCAGAAGTTTCAGATAGCTTATCTTTCTGCAACAGAGGATATTTCAAAGATTTTAGATTCTAATAAAGTCTGCATTTAGGTATTTGGAGAAAAGGAATTGTGATATGGCGACCTAATGTTAAATCATTTGTAAAGCTATTAGAAACGAAAACATGTAGGATAGCCTCAAAAAAATATCAGCACCCGATCTTGATACATTTAAGTTAAAAGTCCTAATTAACTGAGGAGATAGCATATAATACGCATAATATACTTGTACAGGATAGCCTTACCGTGACGCATTTGATTTCAGTGTATTTATTTGAACATAAAGCCCAAGATACATAAAGGCTACCGCTCAGACATCACAGGGTATCTTTTCTCATCAGAGCTACTTATTGTTTATTCTCAGCAAAAAGCAATTTGAACCAAGTACGCATCTAATAAATGGAGTGGCCTGTGCTGGGGCTGTATCCCAATAATATGAAGGCAATTTGTAGTAGGGGGATTCAAGACCAGAGGAAATCAATGAAAAGACAGAGCACAATGATAGAGCCCCTAAAAACTCTTACATTACACCGCTGTCTCTCCTGACTGTGTGAGACCCTGACACATGGAATAAAAAGCTCCATTTGTATTCTGCGCAGCGATGCTGTGACACAGCGAAGACAATGGTTTGTCCTCTCACCTTTCCCAAATCAGTGTGGATTATACCTTTGATTAATGTCATATAGGCTCAGGACATACTTATTTTAGTTCTTCCCCCAAAAATGACGAATTGCAGGTTTTTTTTCTGTTTGTGTGTGCGTGTGTGTGTGTGTGTGTGTGTGTCTGTGTGTGTGTGTGTGTGTGTGTGTGTGTGTGTGTCTGTGTGTGTGTGTGTGTGTGTGTTTCTGTGTGTGTTTCTATGTGTGTATGCATGGTTTCATCTGGGTTATGTATCCAGGGCAGCTCTGACCGATGTTCTCTTGTAAACCAGGGGGTAGGTGTAATTTATCCCCTCTGTATGATTCAGACGATTGCTATGTTTTTTTCGCTCGGAGGTGATCTGGCAGCAGTGGGAACTTGTGGTAAAACAGATGTGGAACCAGAACAGGATTATATACACACATACAGCAGTGTATGTCTACTCATATATAGACACTTATTGTAATTTGAGCTTTATGTTTTCTGACTGAAGTAGTTTACAGTTTGTGTTTTCAGAGCAGGGTTCTTTAACTTTGACCATTTTAGTACAAAAATATCACACACTTAAAAGGAGAAGCCTTTCAAACAGTTCTAAGTGTTGAGGGAATTTCTGGGATCCATTACACTTTTTAATTAAATGACTGAATTGGTTTGATGAAATCAATAAATATAATCGGCAAAGAAAATAAAATGAGGGGAAATATAATTTTATTAAACAAATGTATGAATCAAATTGCAGTGAATAAATTAAATACACAAAGGTTTTAGATGCTGCAGGAAGTCAAGTCGGTTTTATTTATACAGCACAAAATCACAAATTTGCCTCAAGGGGCTTTGCAATATAACATACAACACCCGCCATCTTTCAATCCTCGACTGGGATGAGAGTCCATATTATAATATATTACAATACTATATTCCTACAATGTTCGGTAGATAGGTTATCATACCAGACGTGTGTGACATTTGCTAGCGACCATATTGCCTCCTCATTTTCCCCCACATTCATGAGTAGTAAAACCATGCGTGCTGTGTGCCACCTGATGAAGTGTGTTAGATGTGTATAAGAGACAGTTATAATATATTACAATACTATATTCCTACAATGTTCGGTAGATAGGTTATCATACCAGACGTGTGTGACATTTGCTAGCGACCATATTGCCTCCTCATTTTCCCCCACATTCATGAGTAGTAAAACCATGCGTGCTGTGTGCCACCTGATGAAGTGTGTTAGATGTGTATAAGAGACAGGAGTACGGCTCCTCCCTTTCTGTCTCAGGGTGACAAGGCTTCTCCTCCACACCTTCACATTCGTCTAATGAGGTGATAAAGTGAATGAATGAGGCATGAAAGGAGACATGCTGCTGGGGCCAGTGTGTTCCCAAGATGCCACTCCCCGCCCGACAACCTTTTGCTTCTCTGTATTTTGCTGTTGAGGACAGTATAGGAGAAAAAGCTCACAGGAGGATGAGGCAATTTGCACAATGTGTCTGCAACACATTTATCAGTCCTGGCTGGCACGCATACAGCTTTCATATGATACATGTTTGTTACAATTGGGCTGTGGAAGAAGGGTGAGGATCATTGTGGAGTAAAGATTGGTGAAATCATTACGGCAATCCAATACTTCCCTCATTGTGATAGTTAAGCCACTTTGGCTAAACCACTGCAAAAGGCAAATGGTAGTGCTTTTCAGTCTTCCCAAAAAAAAGGTATTGCTCACCCGACTTAACCCAGCACAAGTTCACACAATGAAGAAAATGAATTCATCCACTTTTTGTTGGCGAATAATGCCAAGAAACAAAAGAGTCCCTTTCACTGTGACTGTTCAGTCATGTAAATGTTTAAGATTTGGCCAATTCTTTGTCATGCAAAAGGACACACTCAAAGCCTTTTTCTCCAGGAGCATGTGCAATCACTCTGAGAGATACCGGAGGAGTATGCCAAGCAGATGTATTAGGTGAAATTTAATTCAGTCGAGTTATTTAAGGAAACACACTGAGCCAAAATGACTTCTCACAAAAGAAAAACTGAAGAAACACTGTATATTTTAAAACTCTGGATATTTTTTTTTCTGATTTGCTGTACAACACTGTAGGTAATTGTTAAGTTTCAAGCTGCTTATCTTGCTGAGACAGAGGAAATTTCAAAGTGACTGCATTTGTAATGTTTTCACATCCAAGATAAAGAAATGGCTGTATTTTTAATTAGCAGTGTTAGATTCTAATAAACGCTGTGGTAAAAGCGTTTTGGAGAAGGGGAAGTGTGATGCAGTCTGATGTTGTTAAAGCATAAAGAAATCAAACGTAGCACCAGGCTCATCAACCATCTCCAGCAGAAAGCCAGGAGGTATTAATCACTACTGGAGTTACCTGAGTCCTGCTGTTAGATGTGATTCAAATATTGACGTTGTGTCAGTCACATTTGCTACTTCCATTCAAAATGTGTATTCTGAAACAGTATCTTGTGGCTGGAGGCGAAGTAAAGGTCTGTGTTTCAGACAGCTACTGCAGATTAGTGTGCTTTCTGGAAATAATGACTTTCTGCTAACAATCTAATCTGTCAGTCCAAACACTGAGAAAAGCTCTGTGTTTCACATCCCAGTGAACAGATTGGCGGATTGTCTGTAGTCAAGACAGACAGTGGATCATATCCTTGTGTTGCCACCAGGGAGCTACAGCGGAGCTCAGGCGCATTAACCAAATCCTCATATTAACGCAAGCTAACTGGGAATCGTCAGGTGCAAGACAATCTCAAACACAAGAATCAGGGTTATAGATTGCTCCCCTCTGAGTTGCAAATATAAGGCTCTGACAAAGGCACCTACAGTGTATGCACACTGTCTGCTTAAATGGCAGCCACTGAACCTCAACTTGGAGATAACACTACCCGGGGAGGACAAGCGCAAATGCTTAGCCCAGGAGGCAGGCCCGGGAGCAGGACGGCAGGAGAGCTCGATTGGTATTCCTGCTTGAGTTGCATCCCGGAAGGCCAGCCCTTATAAATAATATGATAATGCCGTGTTTCCAGTGCTGCTGAGGTTAGCTGTATGGCAGAGGGAGAACAAAGCACAGTGCTATGAGAGTGACCCGAGGTGAGTGGCAGGGATGGGTAGCCATGGGTGCTTCCTGGGGTGATCGTGTTCGCCACCATGTCGGAAGCGGACGAGATGAGGAGTGTTGACAAGTTTAATCAAACTGTGTCTGGCTTGACAAGTGCAAGATTGGAGCTGTAAAAACGTCTGACGGGGGGCCATGTTTATGCAGAAAGCGCAGCGGGGCTGGTACAGATCATTTACCAAGGGTTTGGGATCTGTCTGTAAAACGCTTAGGCCCCTTGTTTAAGCAGAAGGGTTCTAAAGCTGCTCCTGTCTTGACCCAGTCTTTCGAAAACAAACCCTGCTCCTGCCAGACAGGGTACAAGAGCGGAAACATTGAATTTAACACTGCCACGGGGTGCATAGATGGGAAAATACAGGTTCAGTTTCTTCATGCAGCTGCAGCAAAAAGAGGTGACCGCTCTCCGAAATCAACACACACTGAGGCTCTTGACGAGAGTGCAACTGCGGAGCGCGGGCTACAGCAGCATGTTTTGACATCCATATATTTATGCAGAACTGATTTCTACTGTAATGGCATCTTATCTCCTTGGGTTCACTGTAAGGATGATAGGGATGTTAACAGTGTGTGTACAGTTATTATGCCAGAGGCAGGTTTTTATCTTCCCATCTTTATGTGTCCCTCTCTCTGTCTCTCGCCTTCATATCTTTCTCATGTCTCTTCATATGTCACATTCGGTGTTTGTGATATTTTTAGCCGCAGTGTTGGCATTTGCTGTCAGTATAGATATTTTTTTCACCCCAGCACACTAAAGGGGAACCACTTAGAAGTAAGCAATATTTGCCCACTAAGACCGAGAATGTAAACTGTAATTTAATATAGTGCGAAGTGTTCCTCAGTGTAGTGGATTTGTGAAAAATATACTATACATGAGCTTTTAACTTCCAATGGGCTACATAATATTTTACATTATTGTGCTTGGGGGGACGGAGCTCGGATATGAATGCTGTGGTGCACTCAAACAGGCATATTTTTCCCAAACAACAAGCCCAACACATTTTTATGATAGCTGAGACAGCATTATCTGTTTCACCCCATGATCACTCAAACTATTTTCAGGTCTCCAGAGGCTTATTTCCAACAACATTTCAAAGCTGAGAAGGTACATCACCACATTAACATATCAATATCTTTTTCTTTTTCCAAGAATATTGATGTGTTTATATTTACTGTCCCAAAAGAGCATTTACAAAATCCTTCCATAATAACAAGTTACCTCATGAGATGGTTTATCGCATTTTTCACTGCTACCCAATCCTCAACTTTGAGTCACATATTAGATTTAAGTGACAGTTAGTTTTGGTCATTTACATTTCTTTTGTTTGTTTTCTTTTTAAAAGGCACAATTTATATTTCCTGTCTTCAAAACTGTAATGACTGAATGTCAATAGTAATGTGATATTATTAATACAAATAGATTTGTTTTATTTTCACCACATAACACCACCATATCAGTTTCCTTGTGAGATGATTTACCACATTTCACTGTTATGCAGTGCTAAACAGTGTGTCACATACTGTATTATATTACTACTTCAGAAGGAAGGTTGATATCCGATAATAAGAAAAATAAACATAATACATTTGTGACATTTTCAGATGACACAACATGACATTGCAGTTCTGCTCAGGCTCCCAAAACTTTGAAAGTTACAAGGCTACAACATTTTATTTATGGTCTGACCATCCACCACCTGAATCCCAATGCGCTTCTTTTCCTCTGTACTGTATTTAAATGACAAACTGTGGCCCGGTTCTAGCCGTGTCTGCTTCAAGTAATCCTTTCATGGTGGGGAAATTTATTCCTCTCACTTTTCATGCATGGAGCATGTATTTGCATTTTAAGACATTGTGCTCAATTTAGAAAAAATTTAAAAGACCAGTTTCATAATCCAGTTAGTCATCCGTCTATGGACCTACAACCACGCTTTCATACACGCTGTTATCTCATATAATATTAGGATGCTTACATTGAAGAAATTTGTATGTTGGAGATTGGTATCACTTTGATGGGAAACTAGAAGTTGTAACTACAATAAGGCTGAGATTTACTTTACTCAAGATATTGGAGCAAAATAATCTGTAAATAAACATTTTTGTCATTATTATTTTTCATCCGAAAGCATTCATTATTCTGGGCATCAGTTGAAACGCAAGTCATGCAGTTTACGTTTATGTGCACCTTAGGTTGAAATACTACTGTACATCAGTGGTGTACTTGACATTAGAAATTAATCCTAATGACGTTCAAAAATGGCAACGACGCACTTCTAGAGAGTAAATCCCAGCTAAAATTACCTGAGAGCCCCTAAATGATGATGTTCACAGCTGTCAGCTCACACTTTGGCTGCTGAGTCACATCTTATGTTTAAGACTGAGATGAAGCTGTTTGCCTGGTTTTTAAAGCTGTGGAGATCCAGATTTACAGAGGCTATAGCTTAAAATATTGAACATATTGTAGCGTTTAACTGAAGATTTATTTTAGAGATTTTGACAACTGCTACCTATAGCTAATAGCTCAATTTTCATGCAGTGAATGTGATGGTCCCAGCTTCCCGCTAGCTACAGCAGGGGTGGAAACCTTTTTCCTATCAAGGGCCATTTCAGTTTTTATAACATCCTTCAAGGGCTATATGAAATTATTGAACACATATATCACACTAACCTCTTTAGTACAATGACTGGAACTGCTTCTCTTCTGCGAGATGTCTGATGTCAGATGGTAGTGGTGATGATGCTACCCACAGCTGTTTCTCCAGGTTTGGATCAGTCAGTCTTTGCAAAAGTCAATTTTAAAAAGAACTGCTCATAGCAGGAGGTTGTCCCAAACAGAGATGCAAACTTCAATGCATGTCTCCTCAGAATGGGAATATCCTCTGGACATACACACAGTTTATAGAGCTCCAGCAGGGGCAGGTTATTGTACCGAGCTCTGAGCTCGTCGTTGCTTTTCAGCTCAATGATTCCATGTTGTAGGTTGTCAGGCACATCGGCTGGTTCCACATGAAACGGTGTAGAAAATGTGTTCAGTCCCTTTTGTTTATTTTTCATGTCCTGAAACCTCTCGCCAAACGCCTGAAGGAAGTTTGCACAGTCACCAGCATATTCAGTTGTCATAGCAGGCTTTTGTTCTTGCAGTGTAAAAAAAAAAAAATGCACAGTGTTACTTCCTTCTATTTGCACTTTAATTTTGCATGAAATGATTTGACATTTGAAAGCAGGGAGCAGAGAAGCTGGTTGGAACCTTGGAGCTTGACGTTCAGCTCTGTGAGGTACTTGTTAACGTCCACCATGAAGGCCAAATCACACAGCCACTCGCCATCACTGACTTCCATGACAGGTTTCCCCCTTATCTCCATAAATTGTTTTACTTCGCCCTTCAGCTTGTGAAACCATGTGACCGTATTTGCGTGACTCGGCCATCGTACCTCACAATGATAAACCAGATCTCTGTACTCTGACTCAAGCTCACTCAGTAGCACTTCTAACATGTTAAGCGCTCTGCTTTGATGAAATGTGTGGTGGGAACGACAGTTTCATTACATTACATTACAGATTACTCATTTCTTTTTTCACCCATGCAGTTAATCCCTTTTGAGGGCGAACCGTGGATCTGTGGTAAGACCACTTAACTTTTCAAATGGTAGTTCAAATGTGCTCATAGCCAAAACAAATCCTCACCATTGGTGGTGCCATGCATGGCGTGCAAAGACAGCAATTCCTCCCCTGTATCAAACTGGGCAGTAATCCCAAGCACAAAAATGGCTAGTTGGTTGGTATTTGTAATGTTTGTTGTTTCATCACAGGCCAGAGAGAAAAATTGGAAATTTCAGTGTTTCTTCAATATCTGGTGCCATATCAATTATCCGCTCTGCAATGATTCTTCGGGACAAACTGACACTTTGGAACAATTTTACTTTGTCTAGTGCTTGCAGCTCCGCAGCTGCAACAAGAAACTCCTTCACAAATTCTCCTTCTGAATGAGGTTTCAGCTTTTTAGCATTTATGTTGCTCACCACCTGCCTCTGTCAGAATCCGGTCTTGTGAAAGCTGTTTGATCTGCACCCAAATTTTATCCAGGCGCATTTGTCCTTGCAACTCAACCAGTTTAGCATGTTTTGATGTTTTGAAGCACAATATTCTGCACCTACTTTTCTTTTCTTGACAGTCGCCATGATGCATGTCAGCAATGGCGCGCTACCGTTGCATGTGTTGCATTCATGCTGACCTCTACATGGACAGACATATATCTGGAGGGGACCACCTGGAAGGACATGTTAGTATACTATTTCATGTTTTGTTTTTTGTTTTTATGCCAAAAAAAAAAACTTAAAAAAAAACAAAACTTTTTGTTTAGTTTTGTATTTATGAATTCCCTCATGAGGCCGACCATCCACCACCCCTGAGCTGCAGAATAACACAATGTTCCAGTCACAGGCTAGCACAGCAAGTTTAAATGTTAAACCAAAGGAAAATAACACTGTAAATCATCATTACATTTATGTTAAAGGAAGCTTACAGCTATATTTAGGTTCATATGTGACTTTGACATGATCTTTCCTTTGATGTACCGTGTCAGATCAGTCTGCAGATTGTTTTAATCATGGACAAAACTATCAATAAGTATCAGTATTGTCGCGTTAACATATAAATATCAATAAATCAACAGTTGGTCCAGCACTAGCTCTAACACTACATATTGTAGCATTACAGAAAAACCATTGGTTTGCTGCTAGACAAACAACCTGCTGTGTCTTTTTCTTTAATATGATGCCCCAGTGATCCAAAAGCTCTTGCCGTCTGCCGCAAACAGTCATGGGGAGCAGAAGCCAGTGCTACAGCCACAGTGTGTCAGAGTTGATTTCTGCCTGTGGTGAGGGCAACACTCAAACCGCTCGATTGACAAAGTCTGCCTGGAGGCTCCATTTTGAGACTTCCCCAAAAGGGGAGGCCTTTTTCTCACAGTGAGGATATGATGTAGAGTTTTACCTTTGCAGTGGGTAAAACACCATGAAATTCTCACCAGAGTTAATATTGATCTGCAACAAAAGTCATTCTTTTCTTGCCGTTGGAGTCAGAAACAAAAATAACTGTTAACTCCATCTTCCCACCCACACAGGTTTATGTGTATTTCTGTGCATATGTAGCTGTTAAAAGTACATTAAGTGACATTTTTTTTCATCTCACAGCAGAAAATGACCATATTAAGCAGCATATCTGTATGGGGTTTGATAGTGCTGTGATTCACCACAGGCACTGAGCAGTCTGCCTTTAAAAAGTTACATTATGACCTTTTGCTCTTTTTCATACAAGGGACAATGCAGTGCTACAAGGGAACAAATGACATTAGTATTCAAATCTTTTCACTTGTGATTGTTACATTTTTTATATTAATTAATTAGCTCCCTCATCTCTGTCTGAAATATTGGACTGTATTAATTATACTCTACAGACCAGCATTATCTCCTCTAGGTACCAAGTGATGATGCTGATTTCTTGGTACAGATAGAGTCACATTAAGCCTGTCTCAAAGAAATTATGTTTAGATATCACTATTTTGAAACAGAAAAAAAAGTTTCGTAAGAAGTACAATGCCACCTGAATTAGAATTTGTATCAACAAATTATTAAATGGTTTTTAATGCATCGTATTTGGAAAGTCAGAAAATGTTCATAAAGAGTGTATTGGCAAAAAGGATGGACATGGAGTTCTGTGATGTTTTTTCCTGGTGGTACAGTTTATATTGTAAAGCCAATGGTGACACGAAACAGGATATGCTTACTTTTCACAATCTTTTCCAAACCTTAACCACACGTAGAAGGCTGAATTACCAAACTTGTGCCTTCTGCCTTGTGGCTTTCTGTGCATCAACTGCTGCTAATTAACTGGGAAGTTGTTTGTGAATATATATCTTTGTGTGAAAAGGACTTTGAAGACATTGTTGTGTGAAAATATAATTTCAACACAATGATTATCGTGTATTTGTGCTTACATTCCTGCACATTCCTACAATAATTTGCGTTTAATAAATTTTACACACAGCAAAACCTTGGGCCACACGTATTCAAGCAAGTCACAGGTTATATAATGTCTGTTGAACTGTTGTACTGTAAAATGTACATTTACAAAGTAGTGATTGGGTTCCTTTGAGGAATTTATGTGGCTGTAGAGCATGACAAGGCTATGATGTGCTGAATTCTTATAGCATTGGTCACATTGCCAGGTGCTCTTCTCTCTATTCAGGTCAGTGCCAATGTGGGACGCTGAGGAGGCACTGGTGCGAGAACACTTGAATGTCCATCAATATACTTCACTCATGAGAGACATGTGTTGAAAACCCCTGTAGAACTAGAGAAAGAAGAATGAAGTGTGTTATCGCAGGGGGGAAAAAAGCCCACTGTGTGAATGACAAGCCTCAGTAAGGCAAGAGGACATTGAATTGCCACACTGACATTCATTCTGGAAGAGAGCTTACTGCTAAAGATATAACAAACCCTGTGGTGCTTTCACGGGGAGCAGCTAACACACACATACACACACACACACATTGGTAAGCTTCAAAGCTCTTGTCAAACCACTTTAACCTCACCCTTCTCTGCGCATGACCCTTAACCCTCACCTTTGTTTTGCTCCCAGACTTTCTCCCTTGCATCCTGTGCCAAGCCAGGTATTTCCAATTTGCCCCTGTGCCCTGTGGGCTGGAGGAGCTGCAGTGCGCTGGCTGTGAACCGTAGGTGTGACATGGCAGATGGAAGGAGCGGTGGGAGACTAGGTGAATCCTTCAGTCCTACGGCAACTCCCCTGGGCTGCAAGTGGAAAGTGACCGCGGTAATTAATCCATTTTCACCACTTTTTTATCCTCCAAATATTGAGTCTCCTGGGAAGAGTCTTCATTGAAGGACACAAGTACACCAAATTCCATTTCAGCCATTTTTTTTCCTGCTCACATGAAGTGGTGGGGGAAGGAATGAGTGAGGTTGTGCAATGGCAGGAAAGTAATGCATGGTAACTCTATAGGCGTGTTAAATGGAGGTCATGGTAGTAATGTTGCAGTGGAATAAACTGAGGGAAGTACAAACATTTTTAATGCATGGCTCGACTTTATGTAGATGTTCCTCATGTATCAATCAAGTGACTTTGTAATGCATGAAATTTTCCAAGAGACTGGAAAGGATAATCTTCCTAGACAAAGTGTTTGAATATTGGATGGCCTGATGGATGTAGCCTTATGCATCAGCCTTCAACTAGGCTTCATCCAGTTTGTTGAATTAATTGTGATGCAGCTGAAATGATCAAATCAAGTTTGCTGCCCACAGTTACAGCACATTATCCTCATTTTTTTGTACCCACAAGCAAGTTCTACATACCATTACAGAGAAACCCAGAAATTGGTCGAAATAATCACATTTTCCTACCCCTCCTGGCGATTTCCCTTATGAAATCTGTTCAGATCTTGGGGTTGCACAGAAATTTCCATGTTGCATCATAATGAAAACTTTGGATCAAAGGAAGGAACACTTTAAATCTGTCTCTATAGATTAGCAGTGTAACAGCAAGTATTAATTCACAGAGAACAAAGGGGTGGTGTGCTGTACAAGCATGTACAAGACACAGAATTAAGCTTGAGGAGGCCCAGGTGCACAGCAAAGTGAGTAAGGAACATACACAGGGAAAATAAATATAATCACTCGACTTTGCAACAGCAATTACGAAAGAATCAAATGGGATTCAGCACTTCAGGGAAGTGACCCCTGGTTTGCTGGGGCCAACAGTGCAAAGGTTAAGGCCATAAACAAGAAATGCCCAAGGCTTTGACTTTGAATATTTCACTACAGACCAGTAGTTGTGATGGAGTTTCTCTTTGGACTCATTGTATGTTTTTATTACCTTATGAAAAAGTTGACCTGAATATGAAAACATATTGAACTTTTTTACCAAGGCTGTGTCTTATCATGTTGTTCTTGAAACACATTTTATAATGGTATCTCTACTAAAATGCCTTTAGTCTGATGAATATATTGCAGTAAAACAAGCTGTTAAGAATAGATAATAATTACTAGATAGATACAAGTACTAATAATAGTCATTATTTTACATGCACTTCATTATT
Organism: Seriola lalandi dorsalis; assembly: GCF_002814215.2. Lineage (NCBI taxonomy): Eukaryota > Metazoa > Chordata > Actinopteri > Carangiformes > Carangidae > Seriola > Seriola lalandi. Next base: position 529,293 of record NW_019524999.1, on the reverse strand, counting down.
ACAGTGTGAATTACAAGAAAAATTAACTGACAGATCAAGGCACGAAGAATTCAAAGGATGTGTAGACTATTTTTTATGCCTCATGGATTAATTAATTTATTTTGGATCCAGATTTTTTTGGATACATTTATTTTCAGAATGTTATTAACTTTTTGCAGTCATTAATAGATTGATTAACCTTTATTTTCCCACATCAGTTCTTTAGAGATAACAAATCTTATAAGAGACACCTTTCCAAGAAGGCAGCAAGTTTAGCATTAAGTCAAACAAAAGAAGGAGCATGATAAAATCATTTATAGAACGATGATGATTCCTTCTTGCTTATTCTCCCACAATTATCACTTCATCTGTTTTCTGTTTTATCCTGTTCAAATCAACAGGTTTCAAACAACTTAAGATAATTTTGCAGTTATTTTACATTTCCTTACTAAAGTAATAAAATATCACTGACTGACATTTTTACCATGTTACAGATGATAAGATAGAATACACTAACAAGCTCAGAACATAGTGGAAATGCAGGGCAGGATAATTACTGTAAGGTGCAATGTTTATGAAACTTTAAAAAGGAGTGAGTTAACCTCAGTGCTGTTGTGCAGGTTGTACAATGAAAATTATTTTTTCAAAACTTAGCTTCAAACTGTATAAAAACCGAATTAAACTTCAAACTAATTTCGACTTCTCCTCTACACATTCAATTGAATGCCAACTTTTGAAATTTTAAGATTGTGTTTTATATCCATGGTGACGAGTCTGGTAAGATGTTAGCTAACCAGTTGAGAGGAATCAAAGCAAAGCTGTATATCACAAAAATTGAAATGGAATAATGGCAATGCCACCTAAGACCTCTCCAAAATTAATGACACATTCACCAGTTTTTTACACCCAACTTTACACTTCTGAATTTCTAAATTATAAAGGATTTGTCATGTCTATAAAATTTTTATATATGTCTTACTTCTCCAATCCTTACCAACTCTCATCAGTCACAACCTTTCAGCCTCCAAAGGGGAACTTGTCAAGGGTGCCCTTTAAGTTCACTGCTTTTTGAGTTAGCTATGGAATTATTAGGAATTGCGTTCCGTCCTTGCAAGGATATTTCAGCCATTTTGAGGAAGGTAGTTGAACAGAAAGTGCTTCTCTATGCAGATGATCATTTGCCTTTCATATCAAGCCCATATACCTGCACCATGCTGTCAACACTCACCCAATTCAGTCAGTTCTCTGACTGAATTTACACAAAAGCGAACCTTTCCCTGTGAATGGACAGGCACTTGCATCAGAATATTCTAACCTCCCCTTTAAGATCAATTAAAATCAATTTACTTACTTCGGCATTACAGTCACAACAAAACCTTTTGAGTGCCTTTTTAAAGAAAACGTCCTTACTCTTTTAAATTATGTGAGTCCCTAATGCAATGGTTAACCCATTCATGTCCCTAGTGAACCAAATGAATTCTGTCAAAATGAATACTCACCCAAAATACTCACCCAAAATACTCACCCAAAATGTTATCTTTTTCAGTGTATACCAATCTTCTTCCCAAAATCCTTTGACTCTCTAGACTCAGTTATATTGCCCTTCATATGGAAGGCAAGCATCCTCAACTAAATAAAGTCCATCTTCAAAAATCTAAAACTTTTCGACCTATGGCACTGCCTAATTTCGTCTTTTATGACTGAGCAGCCAATATACACTGCCTTACTTTGTTCCTATTCCGTCATGGTTGGCAATGGAGTTGAAATCTTTCACCAATTTTATCCAATCATCTCTTCAAACTGTCTTTATTTGATCCTGCATTTCAAGAATGGCACAATACTTGCATCAAGTGCTTTAAGGATTTTATCGAACTGTTTTGTGTCATTTGAACTTCTTTGTGAAAAGTTCACCCCACCAAATACCCATTTATTTCATGGTACCTGCAAACCAGACACTTTCTCTACTCTCAGATACCAAATTGTCCTGGGGCACCTGACCGCTGATGCATTTCTTAGTTTACACTCATCACACAAAGGTTTAATATCCGCTATCTATGACAATTGGCTGATATAAGACATGCCGCTCTTGACAAAATTAAATCTGCTTAGGAGTAAGATCTAAACCTTTCACTGACAGACGACGTATGGGATTCAATCTTCAAGATCGTTAATTCAACATCTTGTGGTGCCTGGCATTGTTTGTTACAGCTTAAGGTTGTGCACGGGGCCCACATGTCCCAAGCCCAAACTTCTGCATATTTATCATGATGTGAACCCCTGTTGTGACAAATTATTATTCCATTATTCACATGTTCTGGACAAGCCTGGGAATATACTTTTTTCCAAACCATATCTCTAATTCTCAATTTTGACCTAGAACCCAATCCTCTGGCTGCCCTTTTTGGAGAGAACAATGCACACCTGTCTCCAAGCAAGTGCTGCACATAGTCCTTTTCCTCTCTTTTGACCAGACGTGCAGTATTACTAATATGGAGAAATGCTGCCCCACCCACACACGCTCAGTAGATGGGGCACATTATGTCCTGTTTAAGCCTCGAAAAGATTGGCTATTCAGTTTATGACTCAAACAAAACATTTCTAAAGGCAAGAGGATCTTCACTGATACTAAAGATTTATTTCCTCTCTTTGTTTTTGTCGTTCTATTGATTTTTGTCAGTTATACAGTCTTTATAAGTTTATCCATTTTTAAATCTCTCTTTTGTTATTTATCTATTTCTTCTCTCTTTCTTTTCTCAATACAAAACTCGACCTCCAGCACCTTTCTGTACTTCTCCAAAGAGGGTTGGAGCTGGTAATGGATATAGGGTTACGGTTATGCCCCTTTAATATGAATATGGATATCTGTTGTACACATTATAAATGTGTGTATATTACACAAACAAAATGTTTTGTATTTAAAATTAATTAGAAATAATATAGATAAAATATAAATTCAATAAAAATATCTTTTGAGAAAAAATCAGCTTGAGTGCTGAGTGCAATAAGCGGCTTGAAAGGAAAACCAACCCCTCTTAAAATTCCTAAATATCTTCCATGGTTAAATGCAAATCAAAGATTAAGTTTCCTCAGCAATGCAAACAAGCTTGAACTAAAAGACAGAATCATATAGAGCATGAAAAGCTGCTTAGAAAGTTCAAAAAGCATCAACATCATTAGCAACACTAAATAACTGCATCATCAGTTTATTGTCAAAGATTAACACTGACACATTGTGACATAAATTAACAATATAAATGGTTAAAAGAAAAGAACAAAGCACAAAGCCCTTGAGCTCCTTTGATGACTGATAGAAATCTATGAAGCAAAAACATCAAACTGAGCCTGTCATCATTTACAAACCACAGCTTCTGTGCCAAGTAATCTCTGTCAGAGCATAGTGTGATCAACAGTATTAAAAGCCCTGGAAAGATCTATAAATAGGCAGCAATAATTACCTTTGAATTCAGTGAATGTCAGTCTACCTGCCTCCTGACTGGCAGGCTTTGTATTTGCAGCAGAGGAAACAAATCAGTTGAACATGTTTGGGTTGTATTGTAGCTAATAATATTTTGTAATATAGTCATAGTGTCTCTTAAATTCCATTGTTTGCTTTCTCTGCCCTTCGGGGCCACATCCATGAAATTTGTAACACGTTCATTTTTAACAGCAGGTCAAATATTTATCACAGAAAATGCCTGACAGCAACCAGGAACCATAACCGTCTGCACAGAATTTCATGTCAATTCATGAGATATTTCAGTCCAGACAAAAGATGTGGATTGACCCACCGACAGACCTCGCCATCCCTAGACCCAAACTACCAGAATGGTGCAAAACTACTGAACCAAATTACTGCATCTTGACGCAAACTCTAAAGCAAAGTGACTAGGAGTGGGATGATTTCCTTGTAATGTACATAAGAATCTTCCAGTACACAAGATCCATCTACATGCCACCTCAAGAGAATGTGCTTTAAATTATGATGACAGTAACACAAGTGGTACAAGCTTGAAACCAAACACACAACAGAGGGAGTTCATGAAATGTTTGGATTAGAGTAGTGGATTAGAAGGTAAACATTCAATTATTCAGTTTAGACCTGCATACACATATTACTTGGAAGATCTTACAGGATTCAGTGCAGGCATATTATGTTTGCCTGAAGGAACTATAAATGAAGACAAGCAGAGAGGGGGCTTCTCCACCAAGTCTATTAGTAACAAGGCCATTAATCCTAAACATGACTGCACAACATAATTATAGCCTTTTAGTGAGTTTTATTGTTTGTACAATAAGCCATAGGTTTCACCTGTGCTGTATGTAGTAACTAAGCTTAAGACCAGTCAGGAACCTTTTCTTGAAGGTTCAGCATGTTAGTCTCATTACTGAAGTTTGGTTTTTGGTATGATATTCTCTATCGTGTGCCAGGAGGTGACGAAATGTCTTTGTATGTGTTGTTTGGCAATGCACTGAGGTTCTCTTTGACATCAAAGACTAGAAATGCTGTATTTCCCATGTTCCTTTCAACAGCCTCTTTCTGTGCATTTGTGGAAACATTAGTTAAAAAAAAAAAAAAAAAAAAAAAAAAAGACTATGAGTCTACAGCCATGCTAGCATTGTCAGGCACTGTTTGGCACAGTGGTGCTTTAAGCAAAATGCTTAAGTTTTAGACAAAGGGAAATTTTGAGGGTCGCCTCCGTGGCTCACCTGGTACGTACCACTTGGGCTTAGTCCTAACCGCAGTGTCCATGAGATTGAGTCCAACCCATGGCCTTTTGCTGCATGTCATCCTCACTCCCTGATTTTCCTGTCTGTCTCTCACTTCACTATCTGAATAAAGGCAAAAATATCCAAAAAAGCAAAGGGAAATTTTGATCTGCTGGTGGCGCTCAGTGTCAGGGGATGGAAGTTATTACAATGAATCCTGAGGGTACCATGAATTTCTGAGTCAAATTTAATAGCAATCCATCCAGTAGTTGAAACATTTCACTCAAAATCACAAATGCAAATTCATTGTGGCACTAGAGGAAAACTCTGGGGATGAACAAAGTTATTACAATGAATGTCCGTACAAAATTTCATGGCAATCCATTCAGTGGTTGTTTCAGCCTGGACCAAAGTGGTTGCCTGACTCCCAGAGCAACATGATTCCACCCATGAATCCACGCCGCTGATGTTGCTAAAAATGCTACGACGAGTTAGGTTTGCAGCAAGTGAATGTACGAAAACATATACAGAATATTCTCCAAATTCTTTCATTTCTGTAAAAGGTGTTTCTGTTAGATGATAGGTGCTCTCTGAATTCATGACAGTCGTATAAAGCAGTTATTTAACACCGTCTGCTTGGCTCTGTCACTCCAGGGATGGAGAGCCTGGGTGTAATATGTGTAAGGTGAGAAAAGCAGAGTAAATTTTTCTCTGGCACCTGATATTGGCACATTTTACCTGTGCCATTGTAAAGTTTGTCAAGGCAATCATGGCAGATTATGATATTTATGTCTGTGTTAGAGTGCTTGCATCTGTCCTGTGTTTTAACAGATATGGTGGTGTGTGTCAGATTATACCTATTTATGTCTAAGGCAGTGCAGCCACAGTCAACTTGTCAAGTTGTTAAGTGTTACTTTGGTGCTACTTTAATCATTCCGCTTCACTTGGAGCAGACGTGACAGACCTGCAGTCAAATGCCAACCACTGTGCAGATTAGGCACATCTTTCAGGGTGTCTAAAAGTGTTTGGTAGTTGCAAAATTGAAATTCTCTCATTTATTTTACATGGTGACACAATAATTCATTATGCTACTTCTCATTAACAGTGTGTCAAATGAAGTTGACTGGTAGAGCACATTTGTAGCTTCATCATTTCACAATATTGTGTCTGGCTTGTCACAGTTTGTAAATGGCAAACACATTGTATCATGCCTGCTCTATCAATTTGCATTTGAAATATTTGCTTAAACTATAAAGGTGATACACAACCTGTAGCCGGTCAATATCATCCTTGGAGCAACACAGTGCATGCACTCACATCAATGACTGTTACCTCTGTCAAAGAATATAATAGCTCATATTAGCTAAGAGACAGCAACAAAACAAGCTTTAAGCATTTTTAGATCCTCTAATGGGCCTTAAAAACACCGTAATTTTTGGCCATTATCTCAAAGTATAGATGCAGTTCTATGGATGTGACGAGATCAAAAGGCAGAGTGCAGTCCCTCAACAATGGCCACTTTAGCTCAGTTCCCTATTACATCTAATTGATGCAAGACTGAGTAACAAGAAAGGGAAATGCCATTTGCTATCAAAACCTTTTAGGAAGAAACTAACTATTTCACACAGGTTTCAAAATATATCCCCGGGTGTGTTTCCTGAGCTAAAATTTCACCCCATTACTGAGCTGAGCTCCTCAATTACTGTATGATGAGCTCAGGTGTCACACTGAGTGTACTCGTGTATGCTTTTTGGTGATTATTTGTTTATTTTAGACATGCAGCTAAAAGGAGAGCTAGTTCTAATGCTGTTTATCATAAAGAAAATCACACCCCCCTCCCCACCTCCCACCTTACCAAGCTAGCGGTGATAAAGAGGTAAAGGTACAAATATTTACATTTTGAGGTACTTCTGTATTTCCACTACACTACATTTCAGAGGGAAAAAGTACTCCACTACATTTATGTGACAGCTGCTCCTTCTTAGATTAAGATTTATTAGAAGAAATCTTACAATGCTCCCATAAAATGCAATCCATTTTTTTGCTTGTGACCCCTCACAAAGAATCAGTGTCTAATCTGGGCCCCTTCTCATGTTTCAGATGTTCAGATGAGTAGTTATCAGTTCCAAAAATGAGTGATTTCCTCTGTAAATGTCTCAGAACTCTTCGAGGACTAAAGCAAAGATTAGGGGGAAAAAATGAATTCTATCCTATCATCTTTACACTCCAAGCAGCAACCTCCGGGACTGAAAAATGAAGCCAATACAAATGTCAGAAACTGCAGTTCCATGAATTGCCACTTGAGGCCATTGAGGGAGTCAGTAGGATGATATTCCACTTACAGAAGTACTTTGACTTTTGATACTTGACGTACTGCATATTTTGTTGATAATACTTTTGTACCATTATTAAGTAGGATTTTGAATGCAAGACTGTTACTTCAGGTGTATGTATGATACTCATGAGTATGAGTATTGTCACATTGTTGTATCAGTACTTTCATTTTATTAAATGATCTAAGTAGTTCTTCCACCAATGTCCCAAACAAAATGTCAGATACAGAACAAGCTTTATGTAAATTAGTATTTGTGCGCTTGTGTGTGTGTCTGTGTGACAGGGAAAGAGAGGGATACAGTGCTACTGACTCAGTAGGTCATTAGCAAGCTAAGCTGGCAACTGACGACTGAGGACTGCGTAACTTCCAAAATAAAAGAAAACCCAAAGCTACTCAGTCATCTTAAATTATACACATATATATATATATATATATATGTGTGTGTGTGTGTGTGTGTGTGTGTGTGTGTGTGTGTGTGGGTGTGTGTGTGTGTGTGTGTGTGTGTGTGTGTGTTGTAATCTGAGCTTCACGCACTACGCCAGTTAGTATACTGCGTACACAGTGTACTACATGTGAGTGGACTGTCTGAAGTGTCTGATTTGAGACACGGCAACAGGGACCACCCATACGCGAGATGGCACAGTGCAGTATGCAATGTTCAGGTGAAACCGACCTTCCAGAATATCCTCCACTGAAGAAACCATGTTTTGGTTTCACATTAAGTTTAGGGGAAACATTATCTGACAGGGGAACAGACTTCATCTATTGACTTCTGTCTATATCTTTACCAGCTCCGTCAGTGTCATTTGTGCAACCAGTCCCAGCAGATAAGTACAAGGCTGAGTTTCTATCCCAGTCTGACCATGGAGCCAATACTTGTCTGGCTTTACAGAGTTCTGTTTTCGTTATTGACCAGCTACTATAGGTGTGATAACGTCAGCTAACTTGCTCATGTCCATATTATGAATTTGTCTGGCAAATGTTTCTCGCTGCTACCTCAGCATTGCCGATGGCATTGCTGTCATGATTATGCTAGAGTGGGCCAATGGTTGTGGCTGGGTTGATTTTCGTTGGCTCTTGTGTACACAGGGTAACTTTACTCAGTTGTGCTTCTTGTTGTGTGTTACGTAGCAGCTTCCACTTGGCTTTGTAGCACCTTGATGACTGAGAACGTGAAGGGAGGGGAGGGGGGGTTGTGGCCCAACGGAGGCCGAAGGTGTGGCTGATGAAACATTTGTTTTGGTCTGAGATGCTGGTGATGTAGTGTGACATCTAGTGGCAGTGACATTTACAGAACATTTGACTTAGCGTAGCATAATGACTGGAAGCAGGCTTGCTCTGTCCAAAGTTTGAAAACACAATTTCAAACATCCATAAAAGTCTCTAATTACCGTTTTTTTCTTTGTTTAATCTGTAAATAAAAAGGTTTTAGGGGGGAGTTACTTGTTTTAACTATTTCTTTTGTGCAGTGTCTCAGGTGGTAGTTACGGCACATAACTCCCCATTTTTATGTATGGTATTATGGTATTATATCTATGTATGGATTAACTAACCAGATACAATGTGTTAATAAGAAAGCTTTAGTGGCATTGCTAAGCAAATTTCTAACTTTCAGCACAGTATTGCTAACTGTTTTCCTCTGTCCTCAGTCTTTATGCTAAGCTGAGCTAAATCCCTCCTGGTTCGAGCTCCATACTTATCCCTAACCCGCCCTATCTGTAATTTCTGTTACAGGAGGTGTTTGGTTTTGATGGGTTAACCATTCGTGTTGTAAAAAATTCTTAATTGCATCTTGTTATGATATGGTTGAGTGAGCTGCAGCATCAGTGTGTTACACAGTGTAAATTCGGGTCTTTGTAGGGATCAAACCTGCAAGCCTCCAGTCAGGCAGCTAATCTCTAATCACCCTGTCGCGCTGCCACCTGCTCACCTCAGTATGTATATGTTTACTAACTACAGTATAAGCTGCCTGGAAGAATTATTTATACTGCCTAAGCATATGGGCACGCTTTCACTTGACATCTAACTATGTTTATACATCAAAACAAGACACCAACTAGACTCAACACATCTCATCATGTGCTGATGTCTTTTCTAAAAATGCATCAACGGGTACATGTGTGTTCTTGTAAATCACATGTATGTGTGCGTGCGCACAAACCCGTACACGCTCTTCCTCTCTATTGCCTTAAAGCTTGATAAACTGAGAGGTTTCCATGGTGATGGCGCTTCACAGGCGTGAGGATCAGTGGCCTTCTTTTTGCAATAGATACAGAACCTAGTAGACAGCACATGAAGAATTACTGAATTCATGGTGGCTACTTCACCACTGCTCTTTCACAGTGCAATTTCTGTTGCTCAGTTATCAAGGATCTCTTGGCAGCATCTGTGCATTTCAGAATAGAGAGAAGAAGCTGAGTTACATACTTTGTTTATTCCCTGAAGCACATGAGCGACCAGGCTGTGTGCCTATCTCTATCTCTGTCTCTGTTGCCCTGTTTCTTTTCTTTTTGTTTTAGATCAGGATCTTTGTCCCCCAGGAGTCCCAACCTCCTCCTTGTTTCTCTCTCCCTCTGTGTGTTTGTTTTCTTCTCCCAGACGTGTGAATGATGTGCTTGGTTTTGCCTCTTGTGTGTTTGTGTAGTCTATCCTCTTTCCAGGTCTTCATGGCGGAGAGGAGGTCATATGGCTCAGGTCCTATCTGTCGGCAGCACCTGGAAAATGAGCGACCTCCTCCCCAGGATTATATTCTTTATTAATGTTTACAGTCTATAATGTTGTCATGCTGATTATCCATACTGGGAATCAACTTTGTTGCGCTGTTCTCCACACACAACATCCATTGCATATCTGTCCATCCTGGAAAAGGAATCAGTCCTCTGTTGCTCTTACTGAATTTTCCTCCATTATTTCTTATCAGTTGTTTTTTTGGGGGGGTGTTCCTTGTACGATTTGAGGGTCTAAGGACAGAGGGTGCTGTAATGTTGTACAGACAGCTACGCCCTTTGAGGCACATACTGTATGTTATTTGTGATCTCGAGAGAATAGAATTTTACTTGACTGCTTTGGCAGTTGTTTTCACTGGTTTTGTTGTGTTTTGTATAAAGTTTGTGACAAAATTCTTGCTGAAGTGTGCAATGGACAGCTATCTCATCGGCTATTTTGACATAAAAAAAAACATTTTATACAAAGGATAGACATGAGAATATTAGATGCTGTGCACTGTAGAGTGTGATTTCAATTTTTCATCATTCTGTGACATGAGACTCGTTTTGTTGTGTATATCTGAATTTCTGGGTCAAATGGGTGGAACAGCAGAATAGCACTGATCTGTACAGGAAGACATAAAATTTTCACAAGAAGTAAAAATAGAATAGAAGGCTCCACAAATAAAGGCTCCTTACGTCACTACCAAGACCAACAGTGCCCCCTCCTGATGATTGGACTGCGCATGTTATCTCCTCAGTAAGAACCAGCAGAGTCTTAAAGTGATTCTGTGGAAACTGATTTACATGCTACATGTTTAATGAGTTCCACTTTAAAATAAAAAATAAAAAAAATAAAACATCTGTAAAAATAGTGATTATGCCTAATCATTTAAACAGAACAGAACAATGCTGATGCCAGCAAGAGTAATTGATACTTAAAGCTTTGATGTGTTTTGCCTGCTGTGCTGTCAGATAGAATTACAGTGTTGGGGGAATCATAAGATTATATATTACCTACCAAGATAATGCTCATCCAAATCAGCTCTGAATGTGAAGAAAATTGTTCCTGTTGCTCGAATAGAACATGTTACACAGCATGGCATTATAAACTAGGCAATGCCCATTTGGAAAACCCCTTAACTCATGAATTCAGCAGACACAGTGACTCTAATGTGTCACAAACATTTGGAAGGGCTGGGGAAGCCTTTCAGTCCACTTTAATTAGGAAATAAGATGTTGAAAATAAATAAACATCCAAAATAATAATATACCTAATATATGGAATATATGGGTAGACATTATGTTTACCTACTAATTTTGATTTAAACTCCATTACATTCCCCATATTTCCTGTCTGTATCCCAACTGTCACGATTCCATGAAGGCAGAAGTGTCCAAAAAAAATATCTATACACCCAAAAATGTAATGCCTTAGGGATGCTATAGTCTGTCACTGCCATGTTTCTTTATGTTCTTTTGAAAGAAGATCAACAATTGACCAGCTACAACAATCAACCGATCCAGATGTCATGTAGTAACCTATGGAAGCACACTGCATTCACAGATGGTGGAGAAAAAAAAGAAAAAAAAAGGATGTAATCTTGTAATTATGTCTTACTGTCTCATCATTACAAGAGACTGTAGAATAACAGGACAGGAAGTGGGGCGCCTCAGAACTTGCCAGAGAATCATCTGTTTTGAAGACTTCAGTCATTCCAGTGATAGCTGCCGGAACATCCAATGGTACATAGCAAAATGAACTACTGATAGCTAGATTAGCATACTTGATTTTCCAAATTATAAACAAATATACTTTTAACATCAAACGTAACATTTGCTAAAATACTTTGTTGAAAAAAAACCAAACAGTTAATTGAATTGATATTTAAGGTCAAATCCCTATATAGACATATCAGGCAGCGCCATAACGCCTCTGTGTTCACAAATACTGATGATTGATAACCACCTTAACCTTTTTTTCATGATTAGGAGATCAGGATCCTGTAATTATGAGAAAGGAAGTCATAATTATGAGATAAGATCGCTAAAGACCGATCTGGCATTTTGCTGAATGTAGGCACTGAGCTACAACTGTAGATTATTTTTTTAGCCCATGCATCAACTAAACCTGCAACAAATAACAGTTTTTGAGAGCAGCGAAAACAATTGTTAATTATTTAGACATAGTTACAATTTTTAATGTCGCTGTTGTGAACTTGAAAGCAAATACTTGCCTTTCTACACATCTGGCACGCAGCAACAGTAGCATTCATTTGGATTCACGTTTGTATCCACATGGTTAATTGTACGGCTCTGATTTGGTCTCTGAGAAACAATATGTGGCTCTCTAGCTGCTAACTGCTCCACCATGTCCACCAGCTATAGTCAGTGACTTTGTCTGTCTGCTGTTTGGTGTTGGGCAGGCAGCATACAGTGGCTTTTTAGAGCTTTTTTTTTTTTTTTGCAGAAGAAAGCTGCTTAGGTTGATGAAGGCAGAGAGAGTGAACCAAAACAGTAAAGCTGCAAGATGCTATGAAGCTCTGCAGGTGATAATTCTCATCTCTACAAGCAGCTGATCTCAAATACATGCAGTCATGTGAGCAGATAAGTCATATGAAAACATTCATTATATTTGCTTTAAATTAGCTATGTTTCATTTGACATTATACAGCATGTAAATGTGGGTGGTATATTAGTAACTTCCAGCATTTGAGCAGAGAGAGTTTGTGCACGTGTGTGTTCATGTATGTGTAAACGTGTATGAGACGTTTAAAGTTTAATGCAACATTTTTCAAAATACTTTGCTGAAAAAAAACACTTCATTATATTGGTATTTAAGCTCATATTCATTATATAGATACATAACATAGACACTTAAATCAGGTCCTCCAAACGTGGAGCTTTCAGGATTGCGATGTCAGGTGGTCTGTCGTTTTAGCACATCGAGCCGCCCACCTCACCGGCGCTCCCTCAGGGAGGACACTCTTCATAGATCATTATTGTTTAGCTTACGGTGGGCTTATTCCGCTTCATTGCAAGGAGCCTCACTGCAATAGTGGCCAGGGGCAGGGTTTATGGATTTGGGATCTACTTGGTGGATTGCTGAGAGTAATCCCAAAATATTACAGAAGCAGAAGCTGCCTCAGTGAAACTGCTTTTGAGTTTGGTGCTTCTAGATAGGGCTGAGGAGACATTCACACAATAAAAGGCACAGACAATTTGATTTAATAACAATGGCTAAAACACAAACTGTCATAAAAACACTTGATTCAGAAAAATACCTTTACAGACTGAGATGGATGCCATGTCTCTAGATATTTGGATGGATTTTGAATGAACTAATAATAAAAGGATAATGAATAATGATGTCTTAGTCCTTCAGCTCAGACAAGGTTATCTGACAAGGATGTCCATCTCCTCCACCTCTGTTTGGCATTTTTATTGAGCGGCAGCATCAACAAAGGAATTTGCAAGTTTTAGAAGTCATCACTAAATCATGGTCAATATTATGCTATCTGGAAACACCATAGTATCACTGAAACAAGTTATTGCAGCAATTAACTCCAGACCATTACAAACTGCCTCAAAGCTAAAATATTTCCACCATACAAACTGGATTTCAGCCTTTGACAAACACAAGTATTTGAGCATCAGCATTCCCACAAAACCGTTTGTTGAAACTGCTACTCAAAATAATACAAGTAGCTCATCTTACATTGATGTAAGTGCCCTTAATCATCTCTCACAGACAGAACAGAAAGTATTAAAAATGACAGTTCTCCTCAAAATAGAAAAAATGTCTTCAATAAACAAATATCAAAGCAATAAAGGAAAGGGAAAAGCGCAAATACTCAAAACCTCCATAAAAATGTTTCTCGTGGGCTTGTTGAATCACCAAACATTTATAATTACTTTTCAGGCTAAACAAATTCAGTGTATTATCAGATGGTTACAGAACATAACATGGATTGACATAAGTCAGTTCGGGTTTACCATTCATCAGCATGTCAATCCAAATGCTACTAATCCACTAATCTGTCAATGTTTTGTACTACCTGTCCTGATCAGGGTCGGGGCGGCTGAAGCCTGTTCCGACACGCAAGCATAAAAACATCTCTTAAATTTACTCCCCTCCTAAATTTGTAGTCAACAATAAACAACTTTCCTGGATCATATATCATATATCACATACTGCAGCACCCAGAACATTAAGTGCATTTGATTTGTTACATTCTCTTCAGCAGGCAAATATGCACATTACTTGTCAAGTGAATATATATATGGTTGAGCTTTTAATTTCTGTAGAATTTTGTACAGTGTCACTACATATGTTTTGCAAACTGTGCACATAAAGAGCTGAAAAAAACATTTTCACATGGCATAACATTTGTTCAATGCTGATCTTGAACGTAGTTAAAGTCTCGCGATTGATTTTTTTTTTTTTAGTGGGGCTGGTAAGCACCCTTTTTTTTTTTTTTTTAGCTCAACTCCTCAAATGATCTGCACTGGTTCAATAGAAACTCAACGTCAGTATTTCAGACAAGGATGAAGCTCTTTACAGCCTGTGGCATGAAAACCTCACTTCAGCCAGCTGACCTCAGTAGGCAGTTGTGTCTACAACAAAAGCCACAGAGAGGAAGAAACCTCTGCTGCTACTCAAATCAACAACCTAAAATGTGTTTATCCTGACCATCGACATTTTCCTTAACATAATAGTAATGTTTCAAATGAAGGACTTTGCTCTACCAAGCTTCTCAAAATCAATGATTTATTTGTTTATTTTTTAATCTTTCCCTGAAAACATGGCACAACTACTTGAGCAAAGCGGCAGCAAGATCTTTTGTAATAACATCAGGAAAACATGGCAGCAAGCTCATTTGGTGCGAGCGATGGTGAAATTATTGGGTGAGAGGATATGAGCTCAGCGAAGGTCTCACAGCGGGCGTCATGTCAGATTTTGAGCCCTCCGGAGGTGTCGTGAAGTGTCCGTGATGAGGTGTGTCCACTTGATAATGTCAGTGATGTAACCAGGGTCTCGCCCACTCACATTTCTCCCTGCGTATAAGCTGTCTTTGTGTCTTAATTTAAGGAGGGGAGGTAGTGTATGTCAGATCATGAATGTTGGTGAAAAAGCAGTCCAGTTTGTGGCTGAGTTTACTGCTAATATTTGTTTAAACACAGACCTTTTTTGGAATAAAACATAATTCAGTGTGTCACTAAATGAGCATTTTTTGGTCCTTGTAATTTTGTACTGTGATTTGTACAGTTCGTTGCTGCCTCAATAAGTGTGCAAAGGCTATTAGCAGTCACTGAGTGTTTTATTTATTTATTTGTATTAAAATAAAATGTGTCCTCTTTTTTTTGCACGCCACAGAGTTGGGGGAGCAATTTGACCGTGCCAAAGCATATGTTTATTTATCCTCAGAATGTCAACATCCACTGCATAGCCCTCTCTGTGAACTGAACAAACACTGGTGCCAGGCTTTCAGCACTGAGCCAGGAATATTTTAATGTCTGGTAAATACTGTCCTCTAGTGCTCACACTCTAACACACACACACACACACACACACACACTCACATGCATACCACAGGATTATGCCAAAAATCTTTTGCAGCGAATTGTTTCATCTTTTAAAACACCATAGACCTCAGTAACATTTCTGTAATTAAATATATGCATCACAAATGGTGTTAATGTAGGCCTGTCTGGTCAAACAGTCCCACCCAGTTATTTTCTACAAACGTGTGTCCCTGTGTTTTACAATAAAACTGTACACGCTGTATTAGCTGTGTATTCTTCTACTGATGACCAGTGCTATGCCCCAAAACATGCAACAATAGCTACAGTTGGACCGAAACGTCTGTAACCATGGTTTTATTATCAGCTACTCTCAGATGGCTTTTAGCCGGGGGCCGGTATAGTCTGCCTAATGAGGCACGTCACAATCGCAGAGTGAGCAGCAATAAAAAAGAGGGGATGGCCTATCCCTCCTCCTCCTCCAAATTACCTGATCAATCATTCACTAATGCCGATTTCACCTGGTGAAGTCATGTCGGCACAAGGTCAGTGTGTCCTGATCTTCTAGACGACAGGAGTTGATGTGGATCTCGACGTAGACACAACAGCTTTGCAATCAGCCTGTCCGCCGGCTTCTGAAAGCCCGCAGGATATTAGAGATGTAAATGGAACATAATGGTGCCATTATAATTGTACTCATCCCGTTCAGCCTTTGATGGCAGTGTCTTTTCTCTGCAATCCTACACCATCTGGCTAAATCAGCGTAGGCAGGAGAAGCAGAGCCAAGGGTAGTTAGGACAACCAGTATTTGATTAGGATGCAATCATTATCTTTGGCTAGTGACATATCCCATTTGTTACGACTCAAAGCTGCAATTTGGGCCGAGCCCAGTTCGAGAACACCAATTAATGTTCATCAGATATTTTTACATCCATTCATAGAGTAAAACCTTTATTTTGAGATCCTTCTAAAAGGTTGATAAAATATGTGAATATTAGATGTCGTGGTCCAGCCATCCAACAAACACTGGACATTTTGGGGTTTTTTTTAAACAAAGGGCCCTGAGTGCTTTGTGTGGCAGCGGCACTGAACTTTAGGGGCATGCATTGTGACATTGTGTACTGATATCTGCAAACAGTCCTGTTGCATCAGATGACCAAACAAACAGAGTGGGTCATACAGACCTTGCAAACATTCACCTCTTTCAGTAGAAAGCCTCCAGTTCACTATGATCCACTTTACTGAATCCAAAACTCCGCCGCAACATTCAGTATTTTCACAATCAAATAGGACATTTAGAAAAGAACAGGACCTGTTAACAAAGACTTGTTTATTAGCCAAATTGGCCTGTAGAAATGGCAAACATGCCAGCCATTTGGATTGTGTTTGGTTCCGTTTCCACTCCATATCTTACATATTGCAAGGAAAATGTGATTTAAATAGCTTTCTTTTTTTAACAACAGCAGAGCAAAGTTTTCATTTTAAACTTAATTTTAAACTCTGATTCAAGTTTCTCAGGATTTCCAAGGATTGCTCTTTATTTTAATCACACAGATTTAGCACAATGTTGGAAGAACCAAGTCTTTGTTGTGACAGAATCATAACAAAAAAAAAAAAAACTTGCTGAAATAGTTTTCGGTAAATCCAGTATTATGAAGATACAATATTTTTGAACATAAACATGAATTTACACAATATTTCTTCAAAAGAGGGTGTTCAAATATTAACATGCTTTCAGATGAATAAATCAGGACCTTTACAGGTTACTTCCAAACTGGCGACATCTGAGGGATTACTGATACATCTTTTATGATCCTCACTTTCATCACAGTGGTGAGATTTTGGATGCAGTGTTATCACTGTGAAAAGAGGCATCTGGCTCCCATCTGGGTTTTGTTGTCTCCCTGCAACGCAAAACATATTTTATAAAGCAAGCAAAAATGGCACAGCTCTTTGCTTGTTTTTGCTCATCTGCTTTGCATAGAAATCTGTCAGAACCATCCACACACACACATAAACACACACACACACACACACACACACGCACGTTTATGCACACAAAATTACACAGTATTTTAAAAAGATAGAAAATTAGTATGAGCATTCATTTAAGCTCAGTTGAACTGCTTTGTGCAGCTCACATGGTTTTATGCACTTCCAAATCCGTCTATTGTCGTGTTTCTGGTGTCGTCCTGAAAACTGGCAGCTGGCAGTGGAACTGGAATAGCCTGGCGGTAGACTGTATACTAATGACAAGACAGAAGAAAATGACAAACAGCTGTAAAAACAGCAGTCAAGATCAGTCACATGCAATGTAAGGATTTAGAAGTTTTGCATAAAAATGTAGGTAGCGAATGTTTCCTGCGACACCTCTGGGAATTTAATCTTCACATCCACGCTGTCTGCTGAGGCAGCAACAACTGATGCAGAAACCTCCTGCCTGGCGTTTCTCTCATGTTGCTGGTAGAAGCTGAGAAAGAACGCCATGCCCGGGATGTAGCTTTCAATTCTGGAAAAATGTAAAAAAGCTCTTTCAACAACACATGCCAGAAAATATCATAATAAACACAGAGAAGGTTTCTACCATGCTCTGCAAAGCAAAGAAAGTTGCTAGAAAATACGAATGGAAATCATCTTTTGCTCTCTTCTCCAGCCCATGCGTCTCTGTTTTCCTCCCATTTTATTCATTTACTTTCTCCACACAAACTGCTAATACATTTTTATCCACTGAAGCTCACCTTCTGCCCATCTCTGCCATGGTTTCTGGGATCCTGGTCCAGTGTACTTTGGCCTTCAGTGTTGGCTTGGAACCGGGCAGATGTGCAGTTGCAGCTCTCATTGACATTTCATAGGATTGACATTCAGCTCCCCATCTGATGTGTGTCTAGACCAAACACAAGAGATCAATCGTGAGGGGGGAACTCGACATCACGCCATCTCGTACAGTGAAGGAAGATGCTACAAATGAGTGGCCAGTGTGACATTTCCTATTACACAAGTATTTGTCATTTGCGCACAGTACACACATGTGACGACTTTGGCACAGGAATGTATTTGCCCATATTCAAACTGGATGTTAATGGTTGATGGATTTCTTTAAATGACCTTAAAGGCGAAGCCAGCATCTCATATCTTTCTATTATCTACAAATCCCATAAACACCCAAAGACAATAATACACTTATCGTACAAACAAGTATTCTCTGTGTATCTACATACTAACACACTAACTCCATGCCCGAGAACTCTACCCACCTCTCTGGTTACATTTCCTTTCCTTGCCATGAATAAGAACAGTGTACTTTATTCCTCTCAGCTTGTCAACTTAACAAGGTCGTGCAAAGACAGCACTTTTTACACTTCTCAAACTCTAGAGACTACCAAGGCTTTTTTCTTTGTAATTAAGGAATTTGTCCCCCGGTGAAGTAGTACGGCTCTTTTATGTGGTAATAGCTTTTGGACAGTAGGAATAAAAAATATATGATACTTGGGTTACACAGCAGACAGTTCTTGCAAGAAGGATAAGCATTGACAATAACGTTTACTAACAACAGTATTATTTCAATTTTCAACATTTTATACATAATAAATGTATACAACTCCTTTGCACTTCCTGTGTGTTTTATATCTACCTTTACATCAACGTGGTCATTCACAGTGGTGTCCATACACATCTTCCAGTTGGTATCTTCTCCAACCTGGGACACAATCAGTTGGGTGTTCTGAATATTTGCCTCGGGTGTGTAGTACACAGCTGCGTCATAACCCTCAGGCTTCTGGTTGCCACTCATGGCGAAAGCTTTGATGTTGAAAACAGCTTCAGGTGTCGCGTCCAAGACCTAAGGAGTGAGATAGAAAGCAATCCATTAGACTGTAATGAGTTTGTGTCCATCATGTCCAATATGTGAGTATTGATCCTCTATCATCCATTATGTGTGGACTCGTGAATTCAGAATAATACCCAAGTGAAAGTGCATCATTGTGATTGTGGTTGTGATCTAACTAGTGAGTGTGGTGGACAATGGAGCCGAGAGAACAAGCAACATTTGCTGTATGTGTCAGATGATCCACACTTTGTATGGAGTATTTTCATGCACAAAAATCTCCTCAGTCTAAACATGGTTCCCTTCCGTCACAGCAATGGTGGGATCATGAATCATGACTCACAGCTATTTTACTTGATTAGATTTCTCAGTACAAACTGCCTTATTTATCCAGTGAAACAAATTTAGGTTCTCTCTCTATGGAGAATGTTCAGCGTACTTCCATTACGTTGACATGATGGCTCTGATGAGATCGTCTGACGCTTGAGGCTGAGTCGGAGGACAGACCTACTCGCTGAATGGCCTCCTGTAAACACAATTTAGGAACAGGAGAATTGGAATTGATAAAACACCAGAGCAGGTGCAGAGATAATAACATTGCAAGGCTAGCCAAATACCTTGGAAAGCCTTCGCAGAGTCTCAAGCAGTTGGCGTGTGCTCATCGGATGTCTGCTTGGGCCGGCATTAACCTCAATGTGGATTTTGTCAACAGCTTTGATTGCCTGGGCTAATAAAGGTGCACAGGCAACGTTAGCAAAAGGTGAAGACAGAAATGTATAATAATAATAATAATAATAATAATAAATAGCTTTATTTGTATAGTACTCTTTAAAACACAGAGTCAACAAAGTGCTTCAGAATAGGGAGGAAAGGGATAGGGAGGAAAATTCCCCAATTTGGTGCCATAGTAACTGGGAGATGAGCCTTCATTCTTAGGCCTGACATAACACGAACACGTGTACAATGTAATGCTATCTAATACATCAGCCTTACAGTAGATGCTCTTGTTTAACTCTAAGTCAGAGAGGGATGATTTGCCTGGAAGTCATTTTGTACTGGTAATTATGCAAAGTTGTGCTTTAACTTTCTGCAGTGACGTAGAGGTGTACCCCAGGGTGTGTTAGTACACAGTGATATCACTTTTGGGTGTTGTTACAGGTGCAACAGAGCACACTTCTGACTGCACCCGACCACGGCCATCAGTAAAGCTGAGTGTGTTGAGAGGTGAAACTTTCACTCAGGCTTTCACAAGGCAATAAGGCTTATGCTTTTCCATCCTGCTGTCATCATGTCAAAATTGTAAATAGATTTTTTTTAAATTCCCACAGTAGTGGTATCCATGTCCACCCCCCCCCCCCCCCCCCCCCCCCGAAATAGCATGAGTGGACTTGTCTGCAGGTGTTAGCTCACTAATGAAATGCTGTAATAAGCCTACTGGGTGACTGGTTAATGTATGCAGCGACTGCAGCAGCAGTGTTCACAAATTGGGCAATACAGTGGCATTTCAGCTCACACATTTCCCTGAGTAGTGTGTGTCATATGAGTTTAGCAGCACTCTGTGATGTAATTTATTGGGCTTGTTGTGCATACCTGGGACTACTTTGAATGCCATGTGGGTGTATCCCAAGAAATAGTACAGCGGGTATTCCTCATGATAATACTCTCTCCTCAGCTCAGATTCCACACAGAGACCAGCTCCATAAATGCTACTCTCAGCGCACATTCTGGCTCTCGGATGCCAGATGTTTGGTGTGATGATCTGTTGGATTAGAAGAAACAGAACGATATTAATCCTTAAATATAAATCTTCATTAGCTGAACGGCAACAGTATTTCGCCAACAGGTGTTGACTGTACCTGATTTGACTCAGGCCTCACAACTGTGGGGCCCATGTGGGCAACTTCATCATTGGAGTCGATAGCGTTGGGCATGATTGGGGTCATTTTCGCCATAGCTGGTTCTTCAATGTTCCTGGAGACTGCATACACATTGGAGCTTTTGATTGGAAAGGAAAATAAGAATTCTTAAACTTGGCATATTGGCTGTATTGTGGATAACATATATAAAACATAAAGCAGAAGTGTTTACTGTAACATATGTACTAGATATTGTAACCATTTGGAAGACTTACTTCTGATTGTGAGTGTCACAATTTGATTCAGAACTTTGTCCTACTTGGCTTGTATACTTTATATATTATTATATATTAAATCTTCTTCTTATCTAAAATATAACTATATATCAAAATAAGCTACTTTTACAAACGGCCTATGGGGTCATTTTTTTATGGGAGGACAGCTCCATTATGAACCACACTGCACTCCGTGAATCGATGCAGAATTTTAGAGGATAAAAATCATGTTTCTTATGTGAACCAGTTTTTTTTATTCCCCACACCCTTAAAACATACCTGACTGAAACGATTTCAAACTCTTTTTTGCATGGATGAAAGTCAAGTTCAAACTTCTTTTCTCGGACGTTGATCTTGGCAGAAAACTTCCATGGAATAGCAATAGGGTTTTTGGCCTTCAGCTCAGAGCCACACTGAAACAGTTCTGTGTTGATCCCGTAAAAAACCCAAAAATCCTTTGTGTAACTAAAAAAAAGAGGAGTTGAATTCAGTAGTTGTAACTCCACAGTTTGAAGATAAATGGTATACAAAGGCAATCTGGCAATGATGAAATGATTTCCTTCCCATAGTAATTACTAAACCTGCTGGAAGTTTATCTTCTATAAATCAAAGGAACAGTGAATATCTTTACCCAACAAAACCATCAGTCTCCAGTGAAATTTCAGAAGTCAGGAGTTGTCCAAGATGTTCAGTCAGTGGTGGATTTATTGCAGCTTTAGCTATGCAAAAAATAACATTAATAACACTTTAGATCAATCACTTATCAGATCATAAATTTAATACTATTTAGATTTGTGAGGTGGTCATATGCTGTTGGATTTCTGTCCTCACCGTTAACAGTGATTCCATTGAGTGTTTCATAATATTTGCTGATCTCCAGCGGGAGACCCAGCGTGGTGGCTTGGAAGTAGCGAACCTCAAAGATCAAGAAAGGCTTGGTCCGATGCCACGACACTCCCTTCTTTAAATTCTCGATCACAGCCCACAGAGGGCTTTCTTTCCCTGCAGAGGGACTGACAGCCTGCAGGTGAGATAACAGGACAGCGGCATGTAACAGGCTTTGTAGATCGTTTAACAGCATAATGCTTTTTATTGACGCCACTGGTTTTGACATGGATCACATGGATCACTGGTAGTGTCTTTGTTCATTTATTCTCTCACCTTGATGATATTCTGAATGAAGTCTTTGTTGATATCCGCAAAGAACCACTCTTGTCCAGAGGCGCGTGAATAGGCAGAAAGGACTGGTTTATCACTGGGAAGAATTTCCCAGTTTTTAAGCTGAAATTGACGCAGAATAATGGTCACCAGAACACATACATTGATGCATCATAGTACAGATAATATCTTTTGGCCTTTATGTTTTAATCATATACTCACCACATTGAAAATAGCCTGGAAGTCACTGAAACCTAGATCTCCATTAAATCCAGGGATGCTGCTACCAAACAACTCCTTAATTCCTTCAGGACGGATACCAAACTGTAGCATGCAAAGAAAAGAAAATGACTACTCTTCATGACTTGGAAGATATAATAAGTTTAAGTTCAATGCAAGTCTCAATAGTACTGTACCTCCAGCAGCTGCAGAATTCTACCGATGAAATAAAACTTTCCTTTCATCATGATTTCAGTGGGGAAGATGTTTGTTGCACTTCTTAGCATGAACACTTCCGCTGCTGTGCCAATTAGGAAATCATCTGCACTGGAGCAAAGAGTAAATACTCATACAACTGTTTCAGAGAAATCTCAGGATCCAGGCATTTGTGTTTGAGCGTACCGTTAAACCAGTCCATGCGCATTGCTTTGCTGTAGTGGTAGCAGAGACGACCAAATTTCGGGGCCAGGATTTTCACAGCTACATTGCAGGCAGTGGAGCTATTGCAGACACCATAAAAAAGGGGATTGTGTATCACATAGCGTAAACAATGAAATGCCGCAGTTTTTTTTTTATAGTCATACTCACAGGAAGTGATTGTCGGGAGTACTGGATCTGGCAAAGCTCTTGAGGTAGGAATATGCAAAACTAACAACATGAAGCTCTTTTTCCTGCTGTAGATGAGCAGTCACCGTGGACACCAGAGCCATTGATGGCTTAGTGTCAAACAGGATCATGAAGGCCAGCATGCGGATCTCAGTGGGAAGGTTCTTTTGCAGGAACAGAGCCATGGTGATGTCCTGGACCTGACAACAGAAGTATTATAATGATTGAGGAGTTCAGAAAGCTCACACATTCAAACCGCCCATTGCTGAAGTCATTTCTGTTCCGACACAGTCACTATAATTTGCTGTGCAGACTATGAACTTTGAAAGGCGCATAACTGTAAATGTGGATATAAATAGGAAAAGATTATGTAGCTCCACAATGTTGTTGAAAATTATCATTTTTACCTGCCACAATGAAGAAAACGAAATAAACTTTTCTATTCCGTTTAGAAAGTTGAACTTGACTATGGAACACAGAACATGCATAAAGCTGTGTTTAAAAACAAAAAAAGTAATCTTCTAATCTTCTTGCACAGTATCTGCTGTCCTTACACTTTGAGGGTCTCTGGCAGCTATGAGTCTCATAGACTGCACAGCAGCACTCAGCACACGAGGCGGCAGATCTACAGGGTTGGCGGCCACTCCGGGGAGGAAGCGCATGATGGTTTTAATGCTGCCGGGATGACCAGCGTTCCCCAGAGCTTTCAGAGTGATGACCATCTCCGCCTCATTGCCATTCTTCAGAGCCTCCGTAGCCATGTCCAGCAGTGGCTTAGTGCAGATGTGAAGTAAATACACATTTTTATTCAGCATATTTTAAATATGTTAATGCTATTAACTTAGTCAAACCACACACTTGAAAAACTTTGAAGTGTGTTAATGTGGCATGGCTGTCTCCAGAATTTATCAAAGGGAATCGATTTTTTTCTTATTTTGAATACCTGAACAGCAGTGACTGGGCAAGGTGTATAATATGCACAGTGCTTGTAGACCAGAGAACCATAGGAAAGCACCACAGTATGCCACAGATAGATATTTGATTTACTGAAGGGCATGGTCAGGAACATCTGTAAAACAGAGACAGAGACGGTCTGATGAGAGAATCTCTTGTGGAAAGTGTGCGTGGTATCATTCGTCATTATGCAAACAATTTCTCCAACTTTACTTTAACTCACTTTAGCCATCTCAACAAACTCAGGAATAGCATTGAGGTGGTTAATTGCCAATAAAAGGGTTTCCAGAGCTTCTGTTGCGGAAACATCTCCAGCCTCAAACCTAATTTCCAGGAACTTCAGGATTCTGGCGTCGCCGACCTCAACAATCATGTCCAAAAACCAACGTCTGATGTTTGAAAAGTGAGAGAAAATGGCTTAATGAGACAATACTTAAAATAGGGAGTATCTGTCATATTAAGTAAAAGAGAAAAAAAGGAAAAAAAGCTGTAGGAGACAAGGTCAGATGTCTCCTTTAATTGCTCTTGTGCAATATGAAATACAAGCTGTTTCGATCTTAATGAGCAGGGAAAGCAGTCTTTCACTCATCACCTTTCTGTCATCGTGCCTCACTTGATAATAAATCATTCATCAGTGGTAATGTACCAGACTAAATCCTTCCTGAACTAAGTGGGAGGATACTCTTCAATTACCTAATCAGTTGAAGTGGATCACTATCAGATTTTAGAGATGGCCTGGGACCATTTTGTTCGTCGTCTTATGATACTATAATGAAAAGCTTGGTCAAAGGTTATCGATGAAGGATTTTCACTTCAAGTCTTAAACACAACGTTCTCAATGGCCGAAAAATTTCACTTATAACTTTAGAATTAAAAATTTCCTGGGTATATTGGGATAATGATGGATAATGGACTGGGATAATGAAAGGTCAACAGGTTTGGGGCAACAATTACACACCCACACACCAAAACTAATTACATTTCCACCAGACAAAGCTCTACTTTGTGCTAATTAACAAAATGTTACCATGCTAATATGTTACAGTAAGAAGGGTGTTACGGGTAACTGTAGGTCACAGAGGCTTGCATATGAGCTGCTGTCAACACCTCCCAAATCTCAACAAGGCTTTGTGCAGATCTGTGCGTTTGCAAGCAAGTTGATGGGGTTGCTTAATTTCCTGTCAGGCCATATCCTGTGCATGTTAGCCCCCATGCTGCCCAGAAAAAAAAACCACAATTCCACCCTTTAATCTTGTTTCAGAAACCTCAAGAACAAGAGCAAATGGAATTGCTTTTCAAAAGGTCAATCATCAAAAAAAGAACCACTTCTTATTTTTTGCTGAATGCGATGTTAAAGCCTATTCACACTATGATGATGATACCAACCTATGTTCTTCATTTCCTGCAAATTGTTTCCACATTTCATCCAATCCTTCATAAGGCGTCACTCGCAGGAGTTGATACAGCTTTATAATGTCTTCAGTCGTCGCACTGTCGATCTGATAGCGATTAGCCTCAGCCAGACGCTTGATCAGTTCAACAGCCTGGAAAGAAAATGAGAGGCTGCAGCTGCTGAAAAAAATTAATTTCGTGTTTTCATTTCTGGAACCCTTTAGCGTATATGATTTTGGTATTTGTTCCCCATTACACACATTACAACATTATTCAATTGCTTTATTTTCATGCCACTTATAAGAGATACTTAACACTTTTCATTTCAGCTGATTTTAGAAAAGTAAAATTATTTGATATATTTAACATCCAGAAATGTAATGTAATGTTACTCCTAAGACACACATTTTTATCATTATTACCTTTGGTACTGGGTCTTCCAGTTTCTGCATCAAAAGGGGGACATTAGCTGCAGTGTTGACAAACTTGTAAACAAGGTTGCCTTTGCTTTCCACTGGCCCAAACGTGACAGCTCTCACAGTGTCAGTCACACCGAGTAGCACTATTTCCTTCCTGCAGGAAGAGTTATTTAAAGCCGGCGATTTGTATAACAGACAGGCATTGTGGATGAGCAGACATAAAATGCAGTTTTTTTGTTTTGTTTTGTTTTGGGTTTTTTTGTCTTACGTTGCTTGCATCTTGAAACTGCCGCCCTTCACATTGAAGGGACTGAAGTGCTGTCGCTCCAGGCCATGAGCCCTGGTAATGAGACCTTCCTCTGCTGTTGGTTTGACTGTGTAAACATATCTCACTGTTGAAATGACAGATTCCCCTCTCTAGATTGGAGCACAGAAAAAAAAACAGAAAAAACAAAACAAAAATACATCTGACTTTGGTGTGTTTAATTTATATTTGAAGAATCAGAGCCATCTGCAGTGAGGCAAATAGACCTGTTTGGAGACTTGGTCGAGCACAGCAGTAGCCATTCCCCTGTAGATGGCTGCTTTCTCCCGGCAGTTAGTCACATCCACGACCTGGGTGATGGTCATGTCCTTTGTTTCTTTGTTTTCCTCAGTAGCATAGTTACTCTGGCACTTGCCATGGATGCCAACCTAAAAACAAATCTAAACCTTGTTAGACTTTTTTTATTGTAGTTTTATTGATGCTGTGTGGAATAAATGAAGATGGTGCGGAATAGAGCAGTTTTGTTTGTCTGTCAGTGACTCACCTCCTCCAGCTCATAGATCCTCTGTGTGGTCTTGACAGTGACTTGGAAGAAACCCAGTATCCCTCTCACAATGTTGACTACAGTGTCAGAAATCTCAGCAGAGGCGCGGATGTCACCAATGTGTCCACTGGTGTAGTCAAACATGAAGGGTTTGATGAGCTGGGCAGCAATACGCTGGGTGAGCTTTGGTGAGGCGTTAAAGCCGCTTTTCCCCGGGAAGCCATTGAACTCCTCCAAGGCTAAATCTGAGACCTTTGAAGCAGAGATGGAAATAAGAAGTTTCATCTCTTGTGTCATCTCTCATTCTCTGCTCAGATTCATGTCAGACGAAAAGTAAGAGAACAGTATTTATCTGTTTTCTTTTAATGGATTGTTAAAGCTCAGAGTTTGATGGCAGCATCTGTTGATGACTGACAGATGACAAAAAGGTGCTGCAGAGAGAGCAGCAGATGCATCAGAGAAAACAGATACACAGTCCTGCACAGCTGTTGAACTACAAACATTTGTGACAAACAGTTTCTGAACCTTCAGCACTTTCAACGTATAAGTCATTTATACCACAATCTACATGACTCTGTCTTCAAACGCCTGTTCATCCTTTCAACAGGTGTTCATTAAAACAACTTCCAAATCATTTATGACACATGAATAAATGATAAATTACAAATGATGCACTGCCGGTTACTTTGCTTATGAATCAGACATCAAATTAACGAATCAACAACCTGTCATTGTTTACACTGAACTACA
Organism: Seriola lalandi dorsalis; assembly: GCF_002814215.2. Classification (NCBI taxonomy): domain Eukaryota; kingdom Metazoa; phylum Chordata; class Actinopteri; order Carangiformes; family Carangidae; genus Seriola; species Seriola lalandi. The sequence continues at coordinate 501,783 of NW_019524999.1, read as the reverse complement.
CAATCAGAGTATTTGTGACATGTTGAAACAACATACTGTATTCTGCGTTACTTTTTATTTCCCTCTATTCTCATGCTTACCTGCAAGATGAATGTTTCTGCAGACACACCAGAAATCTTAACCTTGCACATCATTCTCACACCAGACTCAGCAAGGTTTGGCATGCCGAGTCCAAATTTCACCTCTCCCTCATATTTGTATTCGTAGGTCTTCTTAGGGTTCAGGCCGAGCTCTGGAACATGTTTCCACAATTAAATGTCATCTCATGTGTCTTTTTTTTTTTTTCTTTCTTTAAAGATAATTTTTACTTTTATGATGAAGTCACAAAAACTTACCATAATGGACATTTTGGCATGCTGAAAGACAGAAGTCAAACATAGTGTCAGTATTAGAACTTTTGTGTAGTGTCTCCATGAGCACATTTTATATTTAATTTGCATTATTTATGGCTCGACTGATCCCAGGGAGAACTTTAAAATGGTGATAGCACTTGTTTCAAGCACATTAAAAAGCCAGACACAAAACATGAAACAGTAAATTAAACAGTAAAGACTTGAAAAACTGAATTACATCATTGCAACCCAAAAAAACAAAAAAATAAATATACACATTAAAACAGGTCATTAGCTCAAGTAAAATTTCCTTTATAACCTGTCACCTTTCTCCATTAATGACTACTTACTCACCTCTGAAAATCCCTATTTTTTGTTGTTCTTGCCTAAATTATTTTTGCTGCTTATTCATGATTGAGCAACAGCAAATATATCAATATATTACATTTCCAAATATCTATTTTAAAAAGTATCTCACATTTTGAATGGTGGAATAAGTTAAAATGCCCCACAGAGATAAGTAAAAAGTAGAAATAGTCAAATCAACCCCGGGATTATGAATCATTTGAAAAATCTCAAACTGACTCTAAAATAGCAAAATAATAATAATGAAGCTCCTACAAGTGAAATAATATGAATGACGCAATTAACACTTACTTGCCAGGGCCACAAAGCAGCAGAGGAGAAGCCCCTGCATGGTAAAACTGAGGAGTGGAAGCAAACATATCTCATTTGTCCTTTATATACCAGCATGGCTTTTCACTGGGGACTGACTGATATAAAGTAAACACATGTTGTCCGAACTAGAGTCACGTTGACCTGTGACATTGTCAGAGTGACACAAGTAATATAGATAACTGTCTCAACAGTTTCTCGCGAAAAATAAATGAGTTGTTGTGTAAAATTTACCTAACTCTAACCCTAACAACTAACAACCACTTATTGATTTTACTTAAAAATGAGATTACGGTATATCTCTGAAAGTGTTTATATCTGTACGTCATGAAACTCAGAACTCAGAACTTGGCTTGTTTTGCGTATTTAAAAAAAATTCAAAGCTAAAATCAAATTTCTTATCACTCAGAAAACAAGTAAACAGGTTTTTCACAGCTGAATGGAGGGAAAAGCCCAGTGGGATCAACATCTGTTCCCTCAGTGAATCTCAGACAAATGGACTTAAAGAGGAGAAGATGTTGGCTGGTTTTATTCTTTCACTTCTTGAATATTAGTGCAAATCCCAGTCTTACATTTTTATACACTGTCCCCTGGCATCATAAAGCTCTCCTGCTGGATAAAACAGAGTCAAGCAGTGTGGAGAATCGCTGCTCTTCATGCCAATTTTAACAACGTGCCTCCACAAACAGCTCTGCTTATATGTGCAGTTCGAGGGTGATGACATCAAGCAGCAATCAGCCCAAGAGTCTGTTCTTTCTGTCTTTTAGGGTTATGTTCAGATTGCACAACACAGGAGTCCCTTGTGTAATCGTAGTTAAGGATTCTCTCAGCTATCATACCTCTTTTATTCTCAGGCTTCAATACACCTGACCATCCACGTTTCTTACTGTTCATGTCAGCGTCAGCCACTAGAGGGCTCCAACATCACATTTTTGTCCTAAACTTGTAGCAGCAAACGTGGACAGGACCAGGACAAACAAAGGGTAGAAAAGCTTCAGTAACACATTTTGACAGTAAAGTCTGACTTTCTCGTCACTTTTTCATGTCACTGATTTTTTTTTTTTCTAGAACTCAAATGCCACTATGTGTTGGTAGTGGTCTAGCGGGGCTGTTTGCAGACCTGTTGAGTTGTAGTTCTGAAGAAATTCAAAGAAGTTGAAAAACAGTCAACACTGAGGCTTCATTTTTCACAAAATACACTAAAATATGAAAATAAGGAAAAAAATATGTGTAAAAAAAAAATCAGACAAATTATTGCACAGAATTTAGACTAAATAAGTTTTAAGCTAAGACAAAGATGAAATAAGATAAGATAAAACAAGACATGATATGATAACATAACATAAGCTTCTGTGCACGGGCATATAGTATGAGACATTAGTACACAAAAAAAACAGAAGAAGTTTAGTCTAAAAGGATGCAAGGTTGAGATATATTAAGTAAAAGAAGAGTGGATAATATGATTAGTGCAGTTTATCAGTCCCTCATCTCCATTCATTCATTCGTTCAAAAACAACAAAGATAACCAATTTAATGGTTATTGGTTAGTTGGTTGGTTTCGGCCATCTTTGCCATCTTTGCCATCTTTGCCATCTTTGCCTTTATAACACTAGAGGTTATCAGATGCTTGTTAAACAAATTATAATTCACAGGTGACAGCTTGTTTGGAACAACAAAAAAAAAAAACCTACAACACAGCTCCCATGGACCAACAAGCTACAAACAAACATATGAAGATTCACAGAGAGGAGCGTTTGTCTGATCACAGTGGAGAGAGAGTTCCTCATTATGTCCAGTAGATGGAGCTGTTGGCCTACCTACTGGCTGCCGTGTACCAGAGGATGGACACAGGCCTCACAACAATTCATTTTTAATTCACTGTACACATGGTTGTTCAGAAAGAGAGGGTGAAATGATGCATTAAACAACACCATTGATTTAGCACATAAAAGAAGTGAGCAGCGGAGATTTGTGTTGGTTTGCCACATTCATTTTAATAATTTACAAATCAATTTCAAACACAAGAAGGGAACAAAGACAACAGACTGTGTGTGGGGTTTTTTTTTTGTGTAATTGAAGATGTATTAAATTAAACTGAAAACTAACAAAACATTTTGAATCCAGTGTCACCCTCAGAAGAATGTCTTTTGTGAAACGTTAGATACAGTTGTATTGTACAGAAAGCTCCTGAATATAACACAAACATGACGTATAGATGATTTGAGTCTTTTAAAAGAGAAACAAGAGGTTTAGGAATTACAAGTGCTACATGTTCTCGTTTATTAGACATCTGTAATTCCTCCCACGGCATTTTCCAAAAATGAAAGCATGAGTCACAGGATATTGCAAAGCTGTAGTGTTGACTATTATTGTACAAGTGCAGATGATCAGGCTTTGGCTGCATTAATTCATCTCAGGCATTCAAAACAACATGGCACGTTTTTGAAAAGCCTGTAGTACTCCTCCTGAATCTGAAACAAAAAGCACATAACATAATGTAACATAACGTAACATAACATAACATAACATAACATAATATAACATAACATAACATAACATAACATAACAACATAACATATCATAACATAAAATAATATAATATAAATTAATATAATATAACATAATATATATTTAAATCCGACTATCTTGATCTGAAAAGCTCACTAACCAAAAACAGTCACAGAATATTTGTTGAATAAATAAATAAATCTTAAAATAATACGAAGAGAAGCCCAACCATGTCTCCTACCTTTCTGGACAGCACACAGAGGAAGATGAAGATGAACATGCCCTGGAAAGCATTGGTGATGGTGAACAGATAGGCGGTGAGGGTGGTCTCGTAGAGGATGTGCAGCACTCCAAAGGTCCAGGTGGCTCCCAGCACGAACAGCAGGGCCAAGGCACCGCGGGCACAGGACCTGAGGGTGATCAAACTGACTTCATCAGAGTGTGGAAGTAATGTGACACCGCGAGGACACCACACGATACCAGAATAATCCAACAGATAAGGAATTTACGGCTTGATTTTCAATATTCCTTTGACCTATTCAACACGAGCACAGATAATCCTACCTGATGTTTTCATAGTGGCTGATTTCAGGCTTTTTCACAGCAGTATGCCGGTACACTTTGTAGATGATTACTCCAAAAGCCAAGAGATTAACCTTTAGTGGAGACCGACCAAAACAAACATGACAAACAAACACGATCAAATGAATATTTATCTTTGAAACAATCCCTGTTTGGTGGATTCAATTAATTCAGTCATTTTTAGTATGTTACAAAGAAATCTGATCTCACCAGAATGATCAAACACGCAGGCCCAATGAAACTCCATATGAAGTGGTTTTCTGTGCTCAGCCAACACCTAGAATACAAACACACAAACTCTTATTTTATTTAATAATTCATTTTAACATTGACTGAGTGTGTTTTAATATCTTGTTATTGCAATAATACCTCCTCCTGCAGAAGCAATACCTTCTATCGTTTTAGTCTAATAGCTAATTATGACAATAGCATATGAGCTACTACATCTGATCCTACAAGTCCAAAACAATTGTTTGGAAAAGCGACCTCTTCACACAGTAATGAACAATGAGCACTTCTTTTTTTTTCATAACTTCAGTCTTTTAATAGTATTTTCCATTAATAAACAAAATGCTCACTTTTATTTATAGATTTCTATTCCAGCTGTCCATGGTACACAAAACCTTTCAGACTTTCTTTTAATTTGGTTAATAACTTACTTTCTACCAGGCAATCTAAGCTACTTCAACTTCCTCCACGCCCCTGCAGGCCAAATTTAATCTCTGTCCCCTTGTATTTATAATTAATGCAATTTGTTTATCTTTCCTCCCTGAAAAATGCTGAATGAGTTTAAAAAGGTCTTAGTAGAAGCATTTGTCTTCCCACCTTTACGTAGAAAAAAAAAACAAAAAACTAAATTCTTTTGTACTTACACTTTATCCGTTCCATAATACCTAGAGCCTAACGTTGCTGAGATGGCCACCACCACCGCCGGGCTTCCATAGCCGAAGATGTAAAAGTTACGGTGCAGGAAGCCTTTGTTGTAGATGACGCCAACAACTATTAAGTACAGATGGATGCCCTCGATACACATCCAGGCAAAGGCCGCGAGGAAGAAATAGTGCAGCAGCCCTGCAATAACAGAGCAGAAAAGCTGCCAAGAAACAGGCAAGAGAAGAGAGAGGAAGTGAGACACAGGGAATTCATAATTTTATGATGTGTAAAATTACAGTTATTTTTGCTTTAATATGTAGAAATGATCATTTGCACTTTCTTTGGTACATCTTTGTTTCTTTGCCCTGATTTATGAGATGTTTTGCATCTTTTAAGCTTTTGTTAACATACTAACTGACAGAGTGAACACCACTTATGTACTTACAATTTAAATGAGGAGCATTTTTAATCGATGAAATGTCACAACAGTGGGTCAGGTCAACACACACACACACACACACACACACACACAGGAGGTTTTTCTTTGTTTCACTGGGTTCGAGTACATCCAGAGCTCACCTTGTGTGTGTTCATGTAGATCCCCACCAGGAAGATGAACTCGGCCATGAAGAGGCTGCAGCACAGGTTCTTGTGGATGGTGGTTCTGGTGCTCTGGATCTCACTTAGGAACCAGAAGGTGAAGATGCACATGGAGAGACAGATGAGGGAGATGATCATCCCCAGCTGGGTGATGCGGGTCAGGATGGTATAGTGGGCCACCAGCTGAGAAGCAAATGGAAAGGGAGGTGTTTCATTCACAGTTCATGCCACACTAAAGTTGGAGTTTGTCCTGCTGGGGTTGCTCCAGTATGTTGGCTTGCAAACACACTGGGCCAATTCTGGTCAGATATCATCAGCAAGTCATAGTTGTTATTAGATTAAAAAAGGTGACAAAAACATTTTTATTTTTGCGTGATTCATCTTAATTAACTTAATTGTTTGATGTATTTTCTTGTTTTGGCAAATTCATTCTTAATTTACAAATATAATCTCTGATTTTTTTGAAGCAGTGCTCCCAAATCTCAAAATTTTCCCCAAGCTCATGTATTGATTTAAAAGTAAGCAGTGGAGGTTGTACTGTTGAGCGCTGCGAAACAATTGCGAGTGTATCTTTGAAAGTTATTAAATTGTTATTTTTGCCATTCAATATGAGTTTCAATCTTTTAGTTTCGGTGGAAACAAAGTTTTGTTGCATGAAATGCCTCAAAACCTATAGATAATATTATTGTAAGTGGAACTTCATAATTGGGAGTTAGTATATTTTATTTAATGTTATCAATCAGCTACATCAACACAAAATATTGGTATGAACATTCAAAATCCTGTATTGGCAGAACACAAGTCCACAAAGATGTACGTCTGTTGAATTTAAATAAAGGTGAACTACATGAAGTAGAAAGGAACATTCATTTTATTTTAGGTAATAATCATATAAAAATAGAGCCACGTATTTTCAGATACGTTATCTTGAATTTTTTCAGACAAACTGAAAGATTAAATTGACCTTTATGGATTGAGAAAATGATCCCATTTCTTAAGGCAAAGAAACACTTTGAAATCTCTTAAAGATTATCTGACATATGATTTTTCACAATGCTGAAATGGGGCTGTTTTTCTTAGTTAATGAAAAGTTATCTTGGATCATTCCTTTCTTGGAACAGTGTTCTAAACACAAAAAAGAATATATAACATATTGAACAATAACAAAAACATTTTTTTCTGAAAACCTCTCACTTTAAGCAGTGGAAATTTTTGTAGATTTACTGTTTGCCCATCAAAGGATTTATTTAAAAAGAAAAAAAAAAAGATATAGTCAGTCTTAGATCAAAATGCAAAAAGACAGAAATTAGAACAGTCAAGGAATCACTGAAAATACTTGCAGAATCCAGATGTGAGGTTGTAAAGAAATTTGCTCACCATGACTGACCTTTTTCCTGAAATCATTTCAATAAATAATGTAAAGCCCTGAAATGAAAAAAAAAAGAGGAAATACCTTCGCTGTTATAGCTGTTACTTTTTAATGTATGACCACTCACATTGGCTCGCCCAGAGGACATGAGGATGGCGAAGTGTGTGAGGTGATTGCAGGAGCAGGTGGTCGTGTTGCTGGTGACGTGGACGGTCTTGCAGCCGTGAGTGGCCCAGTGGCCCTGCAGGCTGTCCGGCTCGTATTCCCAGAAGGCGCACTTCGTCACATCAGCTTTAGTGTCTACGGTCTTCAGGGGATAGAGAGGAGCAAAGGCGCCGTTAACTGTGGATGCCTCTGTTTTTATTAGTTTTTGCGCTGCGCTGCTTTGTGTTAGCACATCGCCAGGGGTTTAAAAACAGATTTTGCAGGCCTCATCAAAGTTGTAGTGAAAGTTAATTATAGTCCATCTAAAGTTTGACTTTGTAATTCATGAATTCATTGTCGTTACTTTTGCTGTCACTTTCATGGGTCCTCACATTAATGTTGTGTTGTCTATTGGCTTTTCTAATGTATGTTCTATTTGAAAACATGTCACAACTTTTTGACTCACAGTTAGAAAAATAAAACATCAGGTAATTATCATGTGTGACTCAAAATCAATAGTGCGCTGTGCATAGTACCAAAGCAGTGGCAGCTGACTCTTTTCTTGGGAGAGAAATTCTATCAGGATCTACAAATATACAGTAATTCAAATATTCTGCAAAGGGCAAATGTTCATCATTAAAATTCATATTAACATTAAGCTGAGCTCAACGTATTTTCCATAAATTATTATGTGCAATTTTACTTAAATTACCATCATCCATGTCACAACTAAAAAACTAATTAACATTGTCATGAAGAAATAAAATAAAAATGTGGTGGACTGTTTTGTCTTCATCAGACTGTCTTAGAGAGACATTCATTTCTTAAATCTAGTTTACATTCCATTAGATTTGTATGTAGCCCCCTTGAATCACAGAATGATATGTGTGCAGAGTCTGTCAAAAATAAATAAATAATAAAAAAATTAATACTGAGCAGGTGCAGACAAGAAAAAAACCCAGTGTGTCACAGGAAAATCCTACTTCCACAGCAGAAAGTGTCTGCATGAAAATGGAGCCCAAATTATTGATTGTTGCTCTTTAAAGGCAGTTTAGTAAGAATTTTCACTGCTCATCATAAATCAACACCTCCTTTGTTCATCTTAAACCTCAAGGGTCCAACAAAAATAATGATTTCCCTTTCTCATACATTTTCATTATCTAAAAAGAAAATACCAGTACATTAACTTTTAGGGTTATTTCCCTCATCACACACATTGCTCCATCATCTATTCACCTTTCCTCTACCATTTCCCTCTGACTCAGAGGTCATCGCAGAAATACATGAAGCGAAATCTTCAAATTTCATAAAACTTTACACCAAGCACTGACTACTCCTCCTGTGTGAGTTTGTTTAAATCTGACTTTAATGGAAACTCTGGCAGTTATCAAATTACTGCCAGAGTCAGTGTGGGAATAAGGAAGTGAACGCAATGATGACTCCAGTCTGACAAGGATATATACAGTATGTTGGAATATTGATGTTTCAAGTGGAACAAGATCTTATTGGAAACTAATGTTGGTAAATGAATCAGATATGACGAAGAAAAGGAAGTTAGTGAGTTTAAAGTAGCAGAGAAGTGAAGGAAATGTCTCCTAGATTTGGCTCAGGTTTGTCAAACAACCGGAAAACATCTTTTAAAATTAAAAAAAGAGGTAAAAATGAGATAATATGAATTTCTCTTAATAAATCCGGAAATAAAGTCTGCCAGAGTGAGATTATTCATATTCTCTAGTATGCACCTGTGCTTGTTTCAGCAAATGTCTCTCTACACTGAATAAGAGGGAAAAACAAAGATCACGTTTTTCAAGAAAATCCTAAAAAAAAAAAAAAACAACAATGTAGCCAGCCTCAGCACTCTGTGTAGTCTTTACCTTATTGTGTCTCAGAGTGAAGGTGACATGGTCAAGTTGGTAAACGTCAGCAGGTTTGATGGCTGCTGCTATGACAGGGGAGTTGACAGTGATTTCCCCTGTTTCTGCATACCGCGAGTAGTCAGTGACACCTGGGTCGCTGCTCGGCTTCAGGATGTCACCGATGCTGTCATATCGCACAAACACCACTGACACACTTCCTGATGAGCAAAAAAAAAAAAAGAAAAGAAAAAAAAAGTTGAACAAAGGCAGGAGGGAGTCAAACTTATAATATTTCTAATCGCCAGCAGATAAACATATCCAAATACAAATCATTTCACATTATGATTTTCTTTGTGTTCTTACCATTTCTGTCCTCATCTGGTCTCAGCCTAGGAGTCAGATTTATATGATCCCCTCCCATGAAAGCAGACAGTTTGGCTCTTGAGTGACGAGCATCAAAGGTGAAGAGTTTCAATTCTGTGGTTGAGGATAAAATAAGTCAGGGATATCAGGAAATTAAAAGTGTGAAAATGACAATTATCCAAAACCCCCTTCTCTGCACACAGGTGGGGATAAATGGCAGGACAATTTAATATAATTTGAGTGTCGGTGAGAGCTCTCTGTGTTAATAATTATCTCACCCATTTCGCTAGCTTTGATTTCGAGCTCAGCTGGAGTTTTGTAGTTGTTGGCCAATGTCAGAGCACTTTCTTCAACAGCATGCAGCAGCTTGGTGATGGTGTGTTCCCGACGCTCTTCCTTTATTCTGCTCCAAGCCATCAGTTCATCCTTCTCCACCAGGTTGTTTACTGCATTCACTAATCTCTGTTGAAAACAGGCTTTTTAAGTGAGACATGTTCATAATAGAATGTGATGCAATGTATGCTTGTACTGCAATATGTTTTCAATTAGGTACTGTATGGTTAGAACATAATGTTTTTTCAGGCTTGGCTCGTTTGACCTTACATTAATTACTGGATGTAATCTGGCATCTGTAACACGTGTTTTCTTTACAGTTTTTCATTTTAAAGCATCTGGAATGTTTGTATTTTTGTGAATGTAGTAACCTATAAGACATGCTGCATCCCTTTACTGTTAACTTGTAGGATAGGTCATCGTTCTTTAAAAAGCTGCACTACACTTGCAGCTTCAGTCAAAAAGAAAAGAAGCTCTGAAGTCTCTAAACTGTGCAGCACGTGATAAGAAGGAACTGGACTTGTGTGCGATACAATTTTTTTTTCTTCTTTTTCCTAAACCAGTTCAAAGCATAACCGCATTTCAGGCATGAACTCCAGATGCTGACTGAGAAACAAGAATGGTAAACAAAGATTACTGAAAGAGTGGAGTTGATGACTGATGGTTTGACAGTATAATCCTTTTCTCCTGCAGCCAGTGTTGATGTGGAGCGACACAAGGCCTCAACATATGCAATCACTTCCACTGAGGTGAGTTCGCCGGACGTCTGCTTGGCAATTTCCTTCAGTAGACTCTGGGGCTCCGTGAGGTTGCTCATCTAGCACATGGGGGGTGGGGGGTGGGGGGGGCGAAGCATTTTTATTCAAGCATTTTTCAAAGAACAATAGAATTCACTAACCCTTTATTTTTGTTGGATCTTGACTGTGAAATGACCAAACTTTGCACTAACACTAATGGTAATGACTAATGATGGAAATGGTATGCAGCTCACTCACAAACTCATACATGTGCACATTCATATTTAGTAAGTTGGAGATTTCCCATAAAAGGGAGGCTGTTTGGAGATTAGACCAGTTTACCACAAGCTAAGTTTTGCCACCTGCATGTAAAAAAAAAGTTGTAGCTGCCGGACATGTGCACCACCTGCAGGCAGCGAGCGCTCTGGTTTTTCTTTCTCTCATTCTTTCATTCAGCTGCTGTTTAGTTAGAGTGCTAAAGTGCAAAAATAAAAAAAAATAAAAAAAACATATTACCTTTTCTAAATATCTATGAACTGAGTGTAACACTCAGTTTAAGGCTGTGTTAACTGTCTGTATAAATTGTCACCAATCCAGAGTTAAGAATTTTTTGTTTACACACAAATAACTTTCTTTTCCTGCAGATGGTGCAAATCAACATGTCTGTGCTGAATATTGGCTGCTGTTCCTTTTCTTGCCTGTAGGTGGCGGAACTGTGCTGCAGGTGGTAGTTGGGAGATAGTGGCTGGTGTTCTGTGTCTCTGTTACTGTGCAATGTGTTTGCAGCTCCTTTCTATTTTCTTCCTCTCCAACAGAGGGCAGTGTCATCACATCCATCGTCACCTTACTTGGAGGAGGGGTACTTACATATTCAAGTGTTTTGTTGACAGTCTGTGTGATGCACCCGATGTTGTCATGGCAGTATTTTTGGGGATGTTCTGAAAAACAACAATTACCAAATGTAAGCCCTTTGCTTGCCGAGTTTATTTCCATGATTTCACCAGGGTGGAGAATGTCACAGTGAAGTCTGAATTTCATAAAAACCAGCACAGGCATCACATCACCTGGGCTCTTTGTCATCAGTATTACTTCAAACATCAGAAAATTTAAGATTGCACCCTTTGCTTGATGTGTTGCATAATAGATTCTGTGTTTAAAATGGCTGGTTCTGCATCGTGTGTGCATGTGCAGGAGAGACAGTAAAAAAATTTTAAAAAAAAGATGAAGAAAAGTGTATGTCCTTGGATTTAAGTGCTAGTGTGTGTGTGTGTGTGTGTGTGTGTGTGTGTGTGTGTGTGTGTGTGTGTGTGTGTGTGCGTGTGCACTCCTCCATCCTCATACCGACCTTTACATCTTTCTCCTCTCTCTGGATGAAAGTGCTTGGCGCCTGAAGTTGGGGCGTAATCACGCTCGCAGGTGCAATAGTAAGATCCATTGGTATTACGGCAGCGTGCGTTTGGGCCACAGACCTCTGCGGTCAAGCATTCATCAATATCTGAAATAGCAAATGAGGAGTTCACTCTTACTCTCAACATAACTGATAGTATGATAAATAATCAATAAATGTATGTTCACATACATTTTTATCTGGTAACGTGGTAACTGCTAGTTGAAGAAACTGCCACACTTACACACATCTGTCTTTCCATCTCTACCTCAAAGTACTGACAGATGAAGTGACGTTAATGACTTTTCTTTATACAAAAATAGAATCTGGCATAAGAAACTAGACTCATTACATTTCATATGCTTTATAATTGATTTTGGAACAGAAACTGAAATTCTTACATGCATGTTACTCATCTGAATATTCATAATTCCGCGTCTAAAATCATCCACATGCTTCTCCATTATACTAAGTGGTATGTTACGCCCTGTTGGAAATCTGCAGGAATAGTTTTATGCTGTGATAAAGGTCTTGTTCTTCTGGCGCAAACGGAGCAAAAGATCTCAGATGGTTTCTCAGAATAGCAGATGGGAAGGAAGTGAAAGGCCGAGGGAAAAAAAATCACCTCCAACATGTTTATCCTCGTCAGTACAGCGAAAGAGAAAACAATTCACACACAGACGCACACGTAGCCCAGACACCCCCACAGCTGTGTGGTAACTGCCCTCACACACACACACACACACACAAACACACACGTACACACGTACTCCTATACATGTACTTGACATCTTGCCCAGCTGTATGTGAGGTCCTCCGTCAGTACAGCTTAAATGATGTTGCTGATGGCGTGAGAGATATGAAGAATACTAAACAGTGAGCGAATCAGATATTACCGTGGCATTCGGTGCCATCGTTGGGCAGGAATTTGGCCTTTCCTGTCGATGAGTATCCAGAGATACATGTACAGTAGTAGCTGCCCGCTGTGTTGGTGCAGGTCCCCCTCTCCCCGCAGATATTAGTCACATTCTGGCACTCGTTGTCATCTGTGGTGAGAGGATGAAGATAGGAAGTTATTTGGGTTATTTGCTAGAGACAAGAAACTTTATGCCTCTTTAAAAAAGAAAAAAAAAAACTAAGTGGAAGATTTAACCAATTGCTTTTATGTTACTGTGATTAACAGAGGCAATGGATGAGGCCAGCTGACCAGTGTGCTCCAGAAAAGTGCCTGAACTTGTACCATGCAGCTTCATGTTTTTGGTGGAGATATAAATTGCATTAGAATAATGGTAAAGTGTTCTCTAAGTGTACATTTATCAAAAGTGTATCTTCCCTCGCCCAGCAAATTGCAAGTCTTGTGGCTGAATACCATTTTGGTCTGCAGCTGAAGGATATTTAAATCTCTGCTCTGCCTCTTCAACAGTTAATTTATTCCTCTTTTACTGCTGAGCATCATGTAAAATGGCTGGACTATCAGAAGGGCCTTAATCGCTTGTGTTTAACTCAAATCGGTGCACTAAGTTATTTCTGCTTGAGTAAAAGGATAAACATCACGAAACACCAAAATTACCCATGCTTAGCTAACCGTGGCAACATTTCTTAACATCTGTTTTCCAAAAACAGAAACCAAAACTAGAACTCAGACTTGTGATGCATTTACCCATGAATTCAGAAGCAAGGATTTGGTAGGATTATTTCATAAGTAGCAATGTGGATACACAATATTAATGTGGATTTGAATGCATGTTGACACAAATATGGACTTAAACTTTCCTCCACAATTGGATTTCCATCCAAGAATACCTAAAGCTAATCCTGATCCTGGGTCCTGGTGTTGATTTGAACTGAATTAAACTCAGTTGTGGTCCAGTCTTGATTACAGCCTTGGCTTGTTCCATCTTACATGCCAATTTTAACATTCACATTTCTGATTGCTGAGCAATTGTTTGCCTCTATTTGATTTCAAATAACTGAAATTACTTCAAATATTTTTCATTTCCCTTCCCAGGTTTACAAAGCACCATATACAGAGCAGTTTGCTGCAAATGCTGCTTTGGTCCACTCATTATACAAAGTGCTGTTCCAGCTTTATTTTTTTAAACCCCATCTTCCGTCTCTGGTCTCCCAGTTTATTGGAAATGACCTGGTAAGACTTTCCACTGTTGTTTTCACTTGTCTAGGTATGATGGACGCTTTGCTCTTCCTCTCCTCTGCACCTTTTGCACAAAAGCTGTCCTGGACGGGAAATCCTCTGCTCTGATGAGGGAGGTGACTTTATCCAGAGGGGAAATACCTCCATCACACACAGGACCCTTAAACCATCACAATTGCACAAACATTTCACCCACATATTTTATGATTCACTTTGATGCCTCGGATTTATCTTGAGGTGCAGCAGATACTGTGCTTCTGGTTTTTGTTACTTTGTTCTTGAGTATGTTTGAATCGTCACTTTTTCTAATTTTATTTTTAAATCTTCTGCAACAAAGGAACTCCATTAACCCTCAACCTCATTGTGCGTCTTTGTTTTCAAATCATTCTCCACAGTGTTTGTATTACTCACATTCTGATTTACTTTTGGCTCTTGAAATATGTAAGCTGTTCTGTGATTGTGATCAGGTTTGGTCAGGAAACAAAAAGGGTTCCAGGAATTCTAAACAGCCCAGAAACATAAACAATACCGACTGAGAACAGTGCTGGCCATTAAGATTAATTAATAAAGATTTTTAACATCGTAGTGTTTTCTCTGTAATCTTATACTGCCAACTAGGTGGTAGGCAATACAATTTGTGCAAGTTGCAACCCGCCACAATGTTTACCAATTGTGTCCTAAAAACAATATGGTCGATATATAGTTGTTCAAACTACTTACACAGATTGAACTCACTCCTATGGTGTTTTCATCTTTTAAAAAGGCCAAAATGATCATTAAGCTCAATCACAAGAATTAAAAGCAAATTTTGATGGAAAATTTGAAGTTCCCTTGCGCATAACAAAGATTGAGGTAGTTCCTTCCCTTCTATGTCTGTGGACTAAGAAATGCAACATGCTGGCTTTACCACTGCAGAATGTGTGAGATTTTTTGGGGTTAAAAACCTAAAAATATTTGAGAAGATTAGAGACAAACAGTTGCAGAAGAGTAATACAATACAGAACATGCTGAATTGTAATAGTGTTTTAATTGCATTTACTGTATGTGTATCCCTTTTTGAATTCTGATTAAAGAAAACTGGCTGTTGTTGTAATGATAAGGCATCTTAAGAGCCTTTAACACATCTACTGAATGAGATATTTTTAAAGGCTTCCTTCCTAGTTATTCTGCACTGCACAGTTAACTGCCATGCTCTAAAAATACTCAATGAACCCATGTGTGTACAAATGTGTTGGCCTACTGCTGTTGTCACAAACAAAAAAAAAGGCTTGCGAAAACATTCAAGGCTTCCATGGCAGCTACACACTACACTTTCTGTATTCTTTCATTGTGGTAAATACTCAGCAATATGGGTGGAGGTGTCTTTATATATTCACCATTGCAAAAATTTTTTCCATCTCCGGTATATCCATGGTTACAGAAGCAGGCGTTGTTCGATCCATTTATGGTCTTGCATGTTGCAAGTTTGTGACAAGAATCACAAATGTCAGAGAGGCTGCATGGGTCCATCAGACTGGAGAGCCATGCTGCGTGGACACAAGCACAAGACACAGAAAGGGTATAAGTTTAACATAAACCATGACATTAATATTCCTGACCATTTTGTGATGCCACTGCTGCTTTTTTTTTCCCCACATGTAGTTCCAGTAAAAATGTTGCTTTTTCTCTGGCTGCATTAAGCTGCTACTCACAAGAGCAGCGTTAGTGACGACAGTACATATAAGTTTAGACTACAGCTTATGTATCAACACAAAAGATCTGTGGTAGATGAAAAAAAAAAATCACAAGATATAATAATGATTATAATCTTGAAATGATTTACAAATATCACATCGAGCCTAAGTGCGGCACCGTCACAAAGCCCAAACCCATCGTAGTTAATATGGAGTCCCCATAAAAACAGATCACACATCTCCTACTGCCTCCATGTAAAACACCTGCCATGATGTGGCATAGATAAAGCTCACGTACCTGTCAAAAGTACAAGTTTCATTGGTGACTTGAGCAAAGACTCCATACTCGCGCCGAGTCTGGATTTTACTTTTAGTACAGACTGTTGTGGGCTGGCTGGTGACGTAACCCATTTCCTGGCATCAGTTTTCCTGTTTCCCTAAACCTGGCCCTTCCTGTCTTGGTCTTTAATCTGCTTTCAAAAACATTCAGCCTGATCCCTTAACCAACCACTTCAACCCAACAGAGGTTTTTTTTCACTCAGCCCCACTTTACACCTAATATAAAAGGAGTTTTAGCAGCATTAGGTTTTTATTGGAGAGTTGTTGATACTGTGACTCATGTCGCCATTTTGGAAGCCTCAATGCCATTGTTCTCACTTGAGCACGAACAGTAGGCTGTGTAAACACAGGCCAAAACAACACCGACTAACTTCACTGAAGGACGGCCCCCTCCCTTCCGCAAAGGACTGTACACAAATTCACAGTCACATTCCTGTGCTGTGCGTGTCTTCTATTGACCATCTTTTTCAGGCAAAGGTGTAAATAGCTGTAATTCTTCTCTATAAGCAAACTGGGGATACAAGGCCTTTGAACTTCAGTTTATATACAGAATAATGTGATACAGATTCTTTAGTGCAGTGTCTGATGTATTTAGGGTCACTCACCCCTATTTTTAATATCACAATAAACAACCAAATTCTTGCCTGGTCAAACACAGTATCTTTGATTCACACTTTGTTTAAATTCAAAGAAAATATTTCCACAGATGCAAGTCTGGTCTTTACATATAGAATAAAAGAGCCTGTCTTTTCTCTGATTTTATTTTAAACTGTCTAGACTTACACACATTTCCTCTAAAACAGTGATCAATTAAAGATTGCATGTCCCATTTATAAAGTTGATGAAATATTTGTTATTGTTCACATTTCTAAGCACAGTGCCTTTAAAAAAAACACTGTATTTCTATCAGCATGACTTAAGTAATAGCTGGTGTATATACATGTCCTGTATGAACCAAACGTTTAGGCCCTTTGTGTTGCAGTTATGTACTGAGTGTGCCTTTGATGATAAGCGGTAAAACAACACATCTCATTTTTGGCACCTTGACACCTGCCATGGACTAATGACCCCATTCTCTGTGAGGGAAATGATCAGGGCTGGGCTTTTATATCGTTTATTTTGTTGTTGGGCTACTGAACCAACACAGACCAAAGCTGTTAAGCACCTAATGTTGCAGTTTAAAGTTTTTCATCTTTACTAAAAGCCACTGCCACTCATCTCAAGCGCAGATGTTTACAGTTTTGCTTTTTCCACCACACCCATGACTATCAACACTCCGAATTGTTGTTTTAAGGTAAAATGTAACCGGCAGTGGCAGTTAGGAAACAGGTGAATTCAAATGTGAAACAGTGACAAGAGTCAAAAAAAGAGAAGTGGCCATTCAGGTGTAACTGAGGTCTTTTCAAACTACCTTCCACTTTTTGGCACACAAACACATTCATTGATGAATAGATTCACTTGGAAGATAAGTTCTTTGTTGACTGTATTGCAGTGTGTGGAGGCGGTGTGAATTGCTTAGGCAAGGCGTTCAGTTTATTCCTGAGAAAGGCAGCTGCTTTGAATGACACCATTAGAACTGCTCCGCATTACTGTCCTGGGAAAGTGCTCAGTGAAAACCACATCTGAATGTCTCGCTCTGACACTTGCCTAACGGTAAGGAAGGAAGTGATGTTGTCTAGAACAAACCTGGACTGATTGCACCCTTCCTCCTCTGCTTTTTTGTCTCAGGAAATCTCTCATTTAGGGAGAAATTCGTAAAGCTCTCACAGGAGCTTGCTTGCTCCACAATGACATTGTAAAAAAAAAAAAGAGACACCTAAAGGATCTCTTCAACTGTGTGGAGGCAGTCTTGTGTAAATGCTTCCTCTTTTCCTTTCCTCTCTCATGGATATGGAAATTTTGACTCTGCACCAGTATTTTGCGTGGGTTTGTGTGTGCGTGTGTGTGTGTGTGTGAAAGCAAACGAAGAGTGTTGTTTGTGCTATTCAGGCGATATTGAGATTTGCAATACAGAATACACTGGAGAATTTATTTTGACACTTCTCACACGTATCTGTTCTGATGTTGGCCTTATGTTGAGCCATGATGGGAGGACTGAATGCTGGGACACAGATGGCGGTAACTGTCTCATAAACGTGGAGCTCCTGAATATTTCAGTACACAAGGCAAAAGTGTGCTTTCTGCACTGGTTTGGAGATGCCAGCTACTCTGTGTGTGTAGAACCTTGCAACATTTATATTACACTTTAGTATAGGTGGCGCTGCTTTCTTAAAATAGCCTGCACTTCATTCAGAAGGATTATCAATCCTAAAACTGAAAAAAAAAACAAAAAACGAGACACCTGTTAGGCATTGCAAGGGTAAAAGGCAGTAACTTCAATTTTGGTTGAAAATGAGATTTTGTCATTTTTGTATGTCAGCATTTGGTCAGGGGAAGATAAGAGGATCAAGAATATCCTCTTATAAAGTCAACAAATCACCACAATTTCACAAGTCTTTTACAAGCTATTTGGCTGACTAGTAAAGAAGAAACCTTAAAATCCATTTGTGTCAGCTTAGGTGTTTCAAACTGTACTTTTGGAGACCAAGAAATCCCCACAAGCAGAATTTCTGTACCAGGACAATACACACTGTCCTACTGCATAAGAAAGCATACAAATGGCACACAACTTAGCCAACATCGGCAGGGGAACAAACTGTGTGATTTGTAAGACTAGATGTCTTTGGTAATGCTGTATATTCAATGACCTTTTGTGAAATCTGCCATACAACTTAAAATGTAGAATCTGTAAAAACAACTAATCAACTGGATCTACCCTTTTCACACAGAGGGAACATCCTGGCAGAGTTTCCATTGATAGGAAATTAGAGACACATTTGTTGCTATTGAGAAACTACTAAATAAAAGATCTGTGTTAATAACCTATTTTTTCTGGGCTACTCCTATCAGCACCTGCAAAAGCACACTAGTAGCAAGTAAGCTGATTGGGGGTAAATTCATTTTGTTAACTTCCTCATAACTTCACAAACATGGTTGGATAAGGTAACAATAAAGTATGATCACAACTCTAAAACATTTGCAGGCTTGAATTGATTTAAAAAAAAAAAAAAAAATCACAGATCTGATATTCGAAAAGATCTCAATATAATATTATTGTTTTTATCTGCAAATCCTTTTATTATTTTTATTTTGCGGCACAATAATTGATCTTCAGTGGATTCACTCCAGGGGGCGAAGTATCCGCATCCAGTTCAGGTTTGGTGAACTTTGACACCAAAGTCAATCCGTCGTCCAATGACGAACAGTCTTCTTCATACTGGCAAATGTACGACCACTTTTATCCTGTCTCTCACCGTGGAAGGAGTAGAAACTGCTTCTCTTAAGAGGAATAATTTACATGACAGGAGTCGTGGGTAAGATTTTGACAAAAAACGAACTTTGTCCTCTTACCGATTAAGCTAAGGAGCTTGGCTAAGGAGCCCACTCCCCTTTCACTCAGTCTTTACTATATAAAATGATGTACAGTAATGAGAGCAAAGCATTAGGGTCACTAAACAGCCCATTAAAAAGAAAACAAAAAGATGGTGAGCTGTTGTGCTTGTCTAATGAGTGTTAGCTTGTCCCTAGCCTTCCCTAGCTGCTACACTAGCTTACCACCAACTCGCTAGCTATTGCAACGAGTAGTCACCAAACTTACAGCACTACCTGAATGTGAATTTTGCCGCCACGCCACTGTCTTGTGTGACCTGTTATGCTTAACAGAGAAATGTGAGGTGGGTTTTTTTGTAGCCTAAATGTTGCCAGGTTAGCGAGTTTTGACTTTAACTGTGTTTCTGCCAGGGTCAGTTCAAGCCTCAACAGTGTTCAGTAATCCCCGTTTAATTTACCAGTTCTTTTTGTGTCTCGTGTTAAGATACCACGAAAGAAGTGGAAAGCATCAATGGATGAAATGGATCGGACCCTTTGCAGGCAACCAGCATTATGCTAGAAAATGGTGAGTTTAAAACATTCTTAACAAGATACAGCTACCTTTTTGGAGGAAAGTTTCTTTCTGTGGAGACCTTGACATCAGTGTGTACTACCGTTAGAAAATGAACTGAGGCCAACGTCAAACATCATACACCAGACGTCATAGGAAAAAAAATCTAATTCATAGTAAATGGTCGTGATCTTCGCTGAAATTTAATGCGTTCTTCCCTGGCCCATGCCCCATCTCTCCACCAAGCTCGGTTCAAATAGGTTCAGTACTTTTCACATAATCATGCTGACAAATAAACACATGGTTGAAAACAGCCTCCTTGTCAGATGTAATATGAATTGCACCAGTTAATGCCACTTAAAGCAACGAGCTACTTATGCTCATGTTTACTGTATATCATAAAGATATAATTACTTTTGCCATACATTCAGTGATTAATAATGGGACAGATGGGGGCAGCTGAAAAAAGTTGTAAACACAGTATTGACATATCACATTTAAAATTGATATGGTCAGCTTGTTTGCAAACAGTTGCTTAATTACACATTCAGCAGTTACACAGAAACATTATTATTCATTCTGAGTCTTGTTTCAGGTCACTTGATGAATGTAAGTCCCATTCCTGAAGGAAATATTTGGCTCTTATGCTGCTTAAAAACTACATTCCTCAGCTTGTCACTAAAAGTGTCTGTCTGCCGTGAGGTGCTGCAGGTAATGTCGTGTAGTTAGAGCTTTTTCACTGAAAACACCAAGCCCTCTCTGGCCGAAAATGATACTATGTGAGTCTAAGTTGTGTATGGACAGCTAAAGTGAAACTCCCTATAAAGCTCTGTAAAGTTGATGGTAGTATAAATACTATATTTACTGTCTGCTATTTTATTTAAGTGTCCAAATTCTGAGTGTGAAATTTATGCCCTATATAGTCCCCTCAATAATTCCCACAATAGGCCCTTTCCACATGTGTAAATAATAAAGTTCTTAATGGCTGAATTATATTTACGGGTCCTGGTATTGTGAATAGTGGCTCACTATCGCACTGGCTTTCTTGGATATATGAATACAACAGAACCATCAGTAAGTATAAGTACCTGCTGTGAAAAAGTAGTATTCATTGCATTGACTTTCTTTAACAGTCCCACAGTGCAATAGATCACATTTTAAAGATGCACAGATGTTTTGTAGATTTACAAATGTGCAATATTACACCTGTCTGTAATTACACAAATTGAACATAAGTGTCTGAAATCAAAATTTAATGCACAGTTAAACAACCGGGTTCCTATTATGTAGGGAGTAGTGAATGACTGAACAAGTGAGTTAATTCAGACACAGCTTATATTTATAAGCTTTATATACAGCAAGATCCAATTTTATTCTTTTACCACTGTCTGTTTACAGAAAGTTAATTTCTATAAATGAAACCTCTCCTGTTTTCAACCATGGATTATAACAGCTTGCAGATGCAATAATACTGCCATCAATAAATGTAAAACAACATTCTTTCTAACATGACATAGTAACACTTGATAGTTTGGACTTAAGTTTAGTTATGCTTCTTTACTGTCACTGCTGTAGATGTGAAAGCAAACACGAAGTCCAGCAAGTGCAGAAGTTGTGATGTCAAAGTGTGTTTGGCCATAAATGTGTCTTCACCACCCACACACTGTACTGTTCCCATAAACGTCGAGATTTAGTAAAAAAAAACAGGGTTTTGACTGTGGGTTCAAGCAGCTGGCTGGTGGTCAGGAGTCAGGTTAGCGCCTGCTTCCTCCCACTTGCAGACAATAGGAACAAAGCAGCAGACAGCACTTTCCTCTTCAGCTGTGGAGTGTGCCACACAGCTGTCATATTTCATATGTAGTGTTAGGGGCCTGATTGTTATATAACTTCGTCTAAATATGAAGTCTTTGTCTTTTTTTCACATTGATGAACTATTGTACATAAGTTGAAAGGCATTTAACTCTTAATCTAAATGTGACTAGATAGTTGAGAAAAATGTGACTAGATTTAAAATGAAGTAAAAAGTCAAAATATTGCCATTTGTCAATATATAAGGATGTACTGGGCCAATGAATGCTGTGTTTACAGTGAAATGGTAAAGCTAAAGGTGCTGTGATTTTGAAATGGTAATATCAGGACTTTCAAAACTTTCATCCGGTGATTTTGTAAACAGCCTTTGACCCACAAGTGGCCAAGAGCCCACATGCTTTTTACAGACTAATTGAAAGCCAAACACTCAGCATACAAACAGTGATTCCTCAATCAAGTTAAGCTTAAGGGATGCAAGGTTTTAAGGACACACATTTCCATTTGTTAGACAGGAGCACTCAAGGCCAGTAAAGCTACTAGTTCCTAAATTGTCCCTGGAAATATCTGACAGGTTTTAATAACAGACTTGAAACCACTTGGCGTAAATGTAAAAGTAATTGGGTGGGTCGTCAGATCAAAGTTCCTGCGTGTGATTATGAGGACGTGAAATGGGTTCAGTTGTCTTGGTCTGCAGTTTGGACATGCGGCGTTCTGTGCAACCGACCAACACAAAGTCCATAATGAAAAGGTGCTTTATTTCACTTACTTGAGAGGAGAACTGCAGTTCATTTATAATAAAAGAAAGGAAAGGTGCTCGGTTATGTTTGCAACATAACTTTAGTTTTACAAGTTCAAATCCAAGTTTGTATAGAGTAAATTACAGTGGTTGGCTTTTTGAGCACAGAGTCATGCTGAGACTATTTCTCTAAGTTTTGTCTGTCGCCATGTGTGGGGGCAGTATGTTTTCGGGTTGTCCGTCTGTCTCTCCATCTGTCTGTCCCATTCTCATGAATGCGATATCTCAGGACTGCCGTGAAGGAATTTCTTCAAAGTTGGCACAAATGTCCTTTTATTAAATTTCTTCAAAGTCTTCATTACGTACGAGTCTGGGCAGACATGGATGTAAACTGCAAGTCTGGTAGTCAGGTGTGTAATTCTCATGGGGGGTGTGGGTGGATCCTCACTGAAATAAAGTAAATGCCCACCTTAATTATGAGTTGAAAAATAATCAATGTGTTGCAATTATTCACCTGTGTCTGGCAGCTACTTTACTACACAGTCTAATTTTGTGGGAGGAGAACACTGTCTAACGACCTAACAAGGTTATTGACCAAAGGTGATGATTATAATCTTAATCAGCACAAGCCATTCTACATTAAATTATCCAAACCTGATACATTCACATAGCGCTCTGCCAAAAACACTGGGCTTTATTCTCTCTACTAACAGTAGCTTCACTCTATTACAGATATGCTGTGGTTCTACTTAGATATTAAATATAATTGTAAAAAAAACCCCAAAAAACATTTAATTGTTGTTAATGTTATTTTATAGTCAGTCAGTTTTATAGAGTTGAGAAAAATATGTCTTTAAGAAGTAAGGATATCACTGTCATATCTTCAAATTAAAAGTAGAGTATTTCTTTTTTTATTTTATAGTTTTACAAATAGAGTAAATAGTTTTTAAGCATTGTGCTCAATATATGAAAGCAGAGATTAATATTTTGTGCCCTAAAAGTAACGAAAATATCATATGGAAGCTTATCAAAGTTAAGATAACGCATATGATAGACATATATAAGAGACTGAGTAATTCATTAAGTACAAATGTTTTAAGCATACATTGCTTCCATATACATGCAGTCTTTCTTTTTTTTTTTTTTTGTGTGTATTTCTTTTTTATTGTTTTCATAACAAAGAGAGAGAACACAAAACAGTACAGATTCTTGACAGAGGTTTTTGACATGCGACAAACAGGACATAGAGCATAGGTAATGGCGCAATACATGCAGTCTTTCTACATAGATTTTATTTTTTATTTTTTATTTTCTACTGTGTGACTCCTGAGGACCTCATGACCCTCTATCTGTATCTCTCCAGTCTTTTATCTGAGTTTATTGAGGGGAACAAATCGTTTGCATGAAATTATTTGAGATGACATGTTTCCTGTCCCCCTATAATATTGTTAAATATACAATCTTGAGCAATGTCATATATATTTTCTTTTTTGTTTTTGTTTATTTAACTGGTCATAGTCCTACCACATTTCTGGAAGCAGTCACATGAAACAAAAAGGCATTTTATGCTCATTTCATTGTTGGCAAATACTGAAATATAACTTAACTCCTTGTACAGCTGTATATATGACAGAGACTTTGTTCTGTGTCAATTCCACATCTGGACTCGAATTTGAAAAAGGAGCAATTTCTCCAAAGATCGGGTGCAATTTACAAATGAATTTCCTTCACGCTCGACTGCTTCATAAAAGCATTTGTCCTGACTCAGATTGAACACAGTTGAATGATCCTATACATATTCCTGACTTCTTTACAAGACAATGTTTTCCATTTTCTCTCATACAGAAGTCTAAAATTTCCATGTTCTCAGGTGCAACAAGTGTTACTGATTGGGCCTTTTTTTTTTGTGCCACCAACCTCTTGTTAGGTTACCGACTGGAACAAAATGACACTGGAAAGAGCTCGTGCTCTTTCGAGGATAAAGGGGATCCTCTTGAGGTGACAGAGCTTTCCACTGCCACTTTTTACAAATGTACAAAATAAAATGATTAGTATTGCTTTATATCATGTTTTTCAACTATTTTCAAATAGAAGTAATTTCTGAATAAAAATGGAAAGAAAAGTGATGAAATATATCTAAAACAATTATGGCAAATATTCATTTTATTTAGTTCATTTCTAATATAATGGGGATTCTTCTAGTAGGGCTGCGACAAATCATTAATTTCGTTGTTGACTAATCTGTTGATTGTTTTCTTGATTAATTGATTAATCATTTGGTTTAAAAAATGTATTTACCAGTGAAAAAAGGACATCACTGTCTTTGAATGGCTTGTTTTTTCCGTCAACACTCAAAACCCAAAGATATTCAGTTTACAGTTATATAAAACAAATCGTCACATTTGAGAAGCTGGAATCAAAGAATGTTTAGCAATTTTGATTTAAAATATTGGTCAATTATTGACATTGTTACCTATTAGTTTCCGATTAACTAACTGTTTCAACTCTACTGTTGGGTTGAAATCAAATTTAAACCACTTTTCATGTGACATGTACACATATTAACCATCAAAGCCGATATGTTGTGAAGATGTAAATAAAACATCGTCATATTATAGTTTTATATTGATAGTATAGCTACATACGTACCTTTTGTTGTGCACTTATTTGGATCATATTGTACTTACCAGTCTTTAACATACAGTTATTTAATCATACTTGGGTGCGTACATGCAAGCACACAAGTCTCTCGCACATGACCTCATACACCTGCCATTCACACTTCCAAAATTACTACATGTTATGATGTTAAAAACTGCATTGATACGGCCTGGCATGATGTTTTCTAACCTTTGGTGCGATTGATTTATGCAAAGCTAAAGGTGAAGCCATTAGTTTCTGGTATGAGATCCCTCTGTGAGGCCGATTCTGAATTTATAAAATTTCAAGGAGCTCTGATAATTTAATTTGGAGTGCCCTTTTATAGGTTAGGTCACCTGCAGTGCGCCCTGCAAATTGAATAAAGAACAGTAATAGAAAACAGGATGTCAGGTGGGCTCCCTGCTTATAAAATCATTAACAACAGTGTGTCTTTTCTCATAAAGGAGCCCATTTATTCTGAAGAGGAAATGTTATGAAAGTGTAGGGAGCAACTCAATTTATTTTTCATTAGGAATTAACTCAGGAGAATCACTGAGAGGGTTAATGGCTGTATGTGTACATCAGCAGTGTGAACTAAATGGTTTGAGAAAAAACTGGTCAAAAGACTGCTGTGGATTTCCTTTAAATAATGCTTTCTCTTTGTGTGCTTATACTGTATGCATATAAAATACGTAATTTATAATGGATTAATTGCTCACATATCAACAATTCATTTTGATTCTAAAATTATTGCTCCTTAATTTTACTGAGATTTTCTTGTAAATTCTATTTCTTTGTATTCATCTTAGTTGTAAAGAGGGAGGATAAGAGACAGAAAAAGACGGAACCCCCTACACTGGTCTCATGCTGGTGGCTTTGTTTGGGTCATATCAGAATAATGCAGCAGCTAGGTCAAATCCTCTCCGTCCTTAACAGACTTCCACAGAGCTCCTCTCAGCATGACTCAGGCCATGTACCGCAGGAGGTAGAAAACCCTGCCTAATCCCTTCAGTGCTTTTACAAGTATCTATATTTCCTCACTGAGGAGATCTGAAGATTACTGCTACAGCCCATGTATCTGTGGACAATGAGTTATTATTGTACCCACATGGTGGTTTTTCATAGGCCCAGCAATCTGTTTTATGGCCCAGGCAGCTTTTGTGCCATGGATTTGGGAATATAGTACAGTATGTTTTACAGCAGCTGCAAAACACGAAGCGATTCTTGTTTTTTCTTTTGGTTTACAAGTAAATGTTACCTAACACGTCTTTTTAGTTTGGAATATTTCCTTCAGTTCTTTTTAAATTAATATTAAAACAAAAAGTTTTGTAACTATTCCCTGCCAATAGAGTAGGTTTGTTTTTGGAATTGCATTTTGGCAAAGTAATGACATTTGACAAGCTGATGTGAGCTGGAAGTTGACAGTCAGTGAGATTGTGTTCTGCTTTGAGTAGTTTTGGACCCTTAGCCAAGACATTTAGTTTGTATGGAAAGCAGACCACTCGTAGCTGCATTATTTTTGCTACGCATTGCCAATGTTCGGTGAAAATTCCAATTTACAACCCAGCAAGTATTTTAGGTTTTATGAGACAGAATTTATAAAGAAACTGTTTTTATAAAGGGCTCTTAAATTTGATACATACTGTGTGTACTGAGACATGACATTTTACAGTTAAGCTAATAATAAGTTAATACTTGCCTGGCCAAATTGTCGGTCAGGCTTTACTCCAAATGATTGAAATAAAAGAAAGAAGCCTGCTGTCATTTTAGATAAACAGACAAACGTGTGTTGATTTCATAATGATGCAAAATTACACAGCACTTCAGGCCTTTGGGCTCAATATACAGACATCCATGTATATTTCAATGCAGGGAAACTGGAGCTGCAATGATTAGTCAATCAACAGATCAACAGTAATTTGTGGTTATTTTGGGTCAGTTAATCAAATATTCATTGCAGTCTCTGGCTTCTCAAATGTTGTTATTGATGCTCTTCTGTTTATATTTGATAGTAAACTGAATGTTTTGGGGTTTTTGGGTGATGGTTGAATAAAACAAACTATTAGAATACATCTTCTTGGGCTTTGGGATATTGTAGTGGGGATATTTTACTATTTTATAACATAAGAGAGAATAATTGTCAGACCAATCAATAATGAAAATAATTGTTAGTTTCAGTCCTTAAGGGAACCCTCTGATTGGAGTTTCAAGGTTTTCACCTGACCCAGTGATATGGTGATGCGGTCTCCACCACTTTCTTTATTTACACTGTTAGCACATCCAAACTAGAGGGCTCATACATAATGCCTGGCTTTATTACCCCTGCCTCTGCAGATGCTGTCTTCATTAAAAAAAAAAAAAGAATAAAAACTGCATAAAAATAGACAGATGTTTTATATGCTGTCATCTGCATACATCATGACATTACATACAGCTGAACCTACTATTCCCCCATGTTTATGTACGTGTTCATTAGTGTATTCTACAATGTAAGATGCAGTTATAATGTGAGATTGAACACTGAGTATACACATATGGGTTATTCATGCAGGTTGTGTATTAATTAGTATAGTGCCTCTCTGGTGTGTTTCATTAGAGGCTGGGTGTTTGAAGTGTTTCTTTACCAGCAGAGGATGCTCATGGCGTTACAGCCAACTCTGAAGAAGAGCCTCTTTTCCTTTTTCCCTGGAAGTCCACCCACCAGGGAGGCTCTGCTAATAAGTTCCCCGGGCTAAACCCAAACTGTTTTCAGCCTCATTCGCTGTAATATAGAGAGAACCAAAGATACATGTGCTCTTGTAGACATTTCACTAGAGCTCCTAACAGTTTTACAAAATATTCTGCTGCATAGTTTTGGATGTAAAAAATTGAATATTTGTACCATGAAATATTAAAAAAAAAAAAGAATGTATGAAGCAAAAAATTTCAGAACTTCAGTACTGCCCCCTGCCCCTGTTCACTTTCTTCACCACTTCACAGCGGTGAATAAGGATTAAATAAATTGCTTCAGTGAGGGCTGGGCCATTACTGGTTGTATTTTCACAGCTTAAATCTGAAATGGAAATGAGAGGCAATTATAACAGTTTTTAATATCACCATTATTACATGGTGACCCTTCATTTCACACAGTTTGGGCACTTTGGCTAAAGCAGGAGTGTTGAAAGACACACAGGCTTTTATTTTTCTTTCTGTCTGAAAGGGGGACTTGTCTTTGCTTTGACCTCTCAGAGGAGTGCTTTGTATGCTCGCTTTACTATGTTTTTTTTTTTTTTTTTTCTCTTTTTCAGCTGTGTCAGGGTGTTTGACTGTCCAGGAACAGTCACCCAGTCTGCTCCGCTGACAGAAGAGGGCTTTTACAGGCTTCTGTGATTTCTTGGGGGGAATCACAATGTCCACTATGGCCACTGAAAAGCTGCTGACAGTTGTCATTAATGTGATTTCTTTTGTGCTGAGAGAAAAAACTTAACCACAGATTTCATTTGAATATGATAATAATTATAATGATAATAATAAACTTTCCAAGTATTAGAGTCCTTTAAAGCTGACATGTCCTGGTACTATTATCAATAAATTAATATATTTAATTTTAAAGAACTAATAAACTATTAAGTTGCAAGTTGATTGACATAAAATTAATTGGCAAAAATGAATCATTTATAATCAATAGTTGCAGCCTTGTTGAAGTAGAAGTACAGGGAGCTCATTCTCAAACCTCCATCTTTATTTCTTTAATGAAATTACAGTGAACACGTTCTTCTTTCCACTAGCATAACATTATAAAGCCTGTGTCTATTTTGACCTCTCCCTTTGTTCACATTTTCCTCCTCAGTACATTTCTCTGAGAGTGATGTTTGTTGACACATATTTGGACAGGGCAGTGCCTCTTCTATCAGTGGAAGGTGTCCACATGCTTGTGAAGTTATCACCTCCAACAGATCAAAGACTGTTGGCACATTATTTATGCATTGCTGAAAGGTGAGGCATTCAGTTGAAGTCGGGCAGCTACCCCTTATCCTGAAGTAATGACTTCCTCTTGATTGAGTGCTCCCAGTCAAATCCAGAGGCTTCACTTTGTGCTCTTTTTCATTGTTCACTGTAAAAGACTGCAATATGAGACATGAGACCCTGAGAGAAACAGGTTACATAAATAGATAGGCTTTATGGCTTTATTGTATTACCATGTTACCTCTACCAAATTCGTTAGGAGGAGAGGACTTTTGTAATATTTAGACAAAAAAAGCAAACAGAAATAACTCACCCATACTATGTTGATTTCGCAACACTTGAGATGAAATGAATAGTGACACAAATACACAGGCCTAACTTCAGGGCTATGTCCCCCAGACTGTGATGATCCTTGTTTTATAGAGGCAACACAGTGGTGAGCCTGAGGCTACTCTTTTGCTTCTCTTTACTCTAAGGCCTAGAGGAACAAGCTTGGTCTGTACATTTCAACAACAGCTTGCAACATCAGCTGCGAGATAAATGTTCCTCTGCCTTCACTTATTGATTATCTTCACTCTTACATTATACGCTCTTTAAGTTATGGCTAATGCTGATGTCGGACCTGACTCATGTTGTGCAGGAATTAAGAGAGCGGTGGTCCTGCTTACTGTTTTGTTTATCTCAGCAGTTTGACCTGATAATAAAGCAGCATTAAAGGCTCTGTGCCACTTTAAACAAATGTTTCTGATGACCAGTGGAAACAGATTTAAGCAACTTGCTCACTAAGGACTATTTTCACTCAAAGGTCATCCAGGATAAGTGGGGAAGAGGAGGTACACCTCGTCACTTTTTGAAGGACTAAGTGTTCTGCTCTGAAATAGACCACTGGGAGACTCAAATGACTCAAAAGGCTATATCAGCGAGCACTTGTGGTCGGCGTTATTTATTTATTAATTTGAGGCCTGTCTACTGACACATCTGAGTGGTCTAATTGCTGCGAATTGACACCGGTTACTGTCCATAATGGGACCTTGGGAGTCTTTCCTAACCGCAGTTCATTCAGCTGCCCCTCGCTGCAACTTAACTGCTCTTAAAATGTCTGATTGCAACACGGGAGCTGTGGGGCGAGACAGGATTATCAGTCTTTGTTGTGTGACTGTGTCTATTATCCTGACCTCTATTCACAGTGGGCCCTTAGGAGTGTCGCTTCCAGCCACACAGCAAACTACCCCATCCCGACAAACAACAAGTGAACCAGAGATCTCCCCCTGTCCCAATGCACTAGACACTTACAGCTCCAACACTGGGCAAAGCACTCCACTGCAGGTAAGGCTATCAAATCCCTATTGATTTAATAAAGATAAATTGCAGGCACTTCCTTATAATGTTATTGCAGCAGATGCGATTGATTGTTTGTGTTGACTGGTGATATTGTCACCAAGCTTGGTGATGACTGTTAGTTAAGGAAGTTCATTACTACTGATAAGCTGTGTGCAGTGTCTTGAATAAGGAGATAAAATGCAGCCAGGACATTTGGCTGCTCTTACTGCACTGTGTTGTAAAACGTGACGCTGGTGAACTGTGTAAGCTCTGTAGACGTGTTTGTGTGAGCATGTGGTTTTGGTAGAGGGATGGGCACCTTGACATCAGAATATTTCTTACAAAAAGAGGTAGCATGTTTGCCATTTGTTTTGTGTCCTCTATAGTGTTGTTCTTTTCCCCTGATATTTCTCTTATATTTTCCAGTCAGACTAAATAAGACAATTAAACGTTGTCTTTGGGGGATATTTACTGAAATATTTCCAGAGAAGTCGCTTATTTTGTTATTATAATGTAATTATAATGGAACAATTTTTAAAATAATTTCCTCCTAAAAAAAGGAAACACATAAATTGTGCAGATATTTTTTAAAATAAACTTGTATTTATAGTAAACAGAGTATTATTATATTGCATTTTAACTATTTATTTTTGCCAGTCATTACTATAAGCTGTTATTATATGTTTTGGTGGCCAACATTTAATTTGACATCTGAGGATAGGGTTTAATACTGATAGCTGGAAGGGAAAAATCCTGCATCAAGAAATGCAGCTTCATTTCTTTATAATTACTTAAAATTTGTGTTTTTGTGTGGTCCCATTTTTAGAAGCATTTAATATAGTTATTTTCCTGGATGAAAATTAGGTTGCTATGCCAAAAAATGTCCAAAGCGTCTTCTCTTTGTGTCACTGACAAACAGTAAGAATAGCGATGAACAATGCCAGAGGACACAAATAAGGATCCTCCCTGCTGCTCCCAGAGGTTTGTGGATTGAGGTCTGGCACGACACAGCACACAGGCGTAGAAAGCTTTGGAATCCAGTTCCATAGATACATTCCCATTAAAGCACAACTGATTAATTCATCATGTTTATTTTCATGGTGGATGTCATATAGCCTATATATATAAACTCCCTGTAATCATAAAGATGTCAAGACGCCAAAAGTTTTGAGGGCTCCTGTGGCATATTTTCAGTATTAAATTTGACCTAAAACCTAAATACGCACATGATGAATGAAGGATGAAGAGAGACAATGGATTTTTTTCCTTCTTTTTCTTTTAGTATTCGTATGGTCGATTGAAATGCCTATGCTGTCATGGCAGGTTAAAAAGAGGAAAGGGCATTGAAGTTAACATCATCATTCATTAAGTCTTTATAAAAACCAAATATGGTGTTGCTTTGGTTTTCCCTGAGTTGATTCTTTCAGGAAAACTGCGCAAGCTTATTCTTCTCCATCTGTCTTTGAGAACTTTCAACCACAGCAAGTGTGAATTCAATTTATTTCCGTGTGCCCTGATTCACCGCAAATTGCTTAATGGTTTGAAACTCACTCCTGACAGCACCATTAGAGAGTTGTACAGAGATAATTTCCAGTGAGGGCCATTAGACATGTTTTGTACTTGATGCAGTTTTTTTTTTTTAATGAAGAGTATTGAAATGGGGTCATCGTATGAATGTGCTCTGTTGGACAAAAGTGGAAAAGAAAATATAGACCATTTTAAACCAGAATACTAATTACAGAAACCACAGATTTTAAAAACCCAAAGAAAGAAGCATACATTTTGAGATGAAGGGCAGATAAATAGACCAAAAAGGGGCATCTGGAGGTTTCTATCTCATGCAGTATATACATGGTGTAATTAGACAGTTGCTGAGGAAAAAAGTGGCAATGATTTGGCACCCGGTGGTTACAGGAAATAACCCTTTGAACTCATGTAGAGAGTAGATTGTTACTGCTGAAGTTATCTAAGACTTGTCCCACTCTATGGTCCACGGACTGTGGAGCCTCACTTATCCTCCCTCATCCCACTACATCAGATGGGGATGATTGCAGCCTTGAAATCAATGAAACCACAAACCTTCCTGATAATATTCCCTCTTGGGGGACAGTGGAAGATACAGGTTTTTTTTATTATTTTTTTTTTTTTTTTTTTACAGTTATTCATCCATCCACCGGAGTCTATACTGGAGACATTTGTGGAACATTGTGGATCACATTTGTGACCTGTACCTTTATGATTTGATGCCTAAATCTACATGTTTAACAAAAGTGTTTGTGATATTAAATAATTTTAACGATCAGTATTTTATTGATAGAATAATTTATAATCCAGTATTAGTTAACATTAAGTTAGAGGGTTTCAATGTTTGTGCTTTTTATTCTTTAGTACTGAGAGGAAACACTCAGAAACACTTGTACATGATGACACTTTTGTTCTTTGGATTTGTGAGATCATGCCCCCTGGAGAAACATCCACAGATCTCTAAATGGACCGATTTGACAATATGAAAGTCTCCCAAGCCCTCCGATCAATCATTGCTTTCCACTGCATTATTCCCCAAACAATAAAACGACAATATCAGATTAATATATAGTCTGTTCTTGGCTGGGATTTATCCTTGTGGGGCGGGCAACATCTCCTTTTCTGAAGTCACCAAGCAGTAAGAAGGATTTGGTTGACGGAGCACAGCGGGCCTTGAGATGTCTCCGCATTTGAGGTCACTGGTGGATAGCAAAGTTATCTAAAGCCCCAGTTTCCGTTGATTTCCCCCGCCATCCCAGAGTGAGTGTCAGAGATTAGTGGTGCATCCATCCTCCATGACCTCTAGGAGCTAGAGAGATACTGTGTTGCCATCTTGTGACGTGTCAAACAAAGCAAGGGCAAGACTGTCATTTCAAAGCCATGCTACGCCACTGGATGTCCCTTTTGTTAAGCGCTTTAGAATGGTGGCCTTGTATGTAATTTCAGCAAGTATGCATGATTATGCCCCCCCCCCATCCCATCCCATCCCATGCACTGGCTTTTAGAGCCTGCAAGACTATTCTGCAGAGGCATGTACTGTAGTGGTATCACTAGCAGCAGGAACAGACTTAAGTTATGTTGGGATGTTAAGAAGAATTTGCAGCTCTTAAACCTCTTGGGAGATCTCAAGATAATCTAATGAGACTAATTCGGACAATTTAGTCCTTTTAGATATTGTGATAGTAATCTGATTTTATCTCTCTATATCTGATTTTCTCACAAAAAATTTCCTTTAAAAAATGTAGTTTTGCCACTCATCTTTACATTCATTTTAACCAAATCTTGATGTGAAGCTCGCAAAAAGAAGCCACTCTTACTGACTTAGTTACTATTGCTTATTTATCTGAGACTCTTAACCCTAGTACATTTGTCACGTCTAATGGCAAAGAACATGGCTATGGTATAAAATCATTAATATGAGTCTTGTATTTTTTTAGTATAATTGGTTATTTTATAAAGGTCCATAGTCAGATGATTAAATAAGGGACCTTCGCACATGATTAATCAACCGTTATTAGATATTCAGACTTTAGATTCCGGTATTTCTCTGGTTTTGACTGACAAGCCAGTGGTGGAAATAGACAAAACTAATAGAAGTGGTGTCAAAATGTCAAACGGACCATCTCTGAGAACATCAACAAAATGTCTGTATTGAATCTCTCTGAGGCCTCAGTATTCCCTGGCCCAAACCACAGAACTCAGTACAACCAGAAAACTGGCATAAAAACCTCAGTCAGATATCTGACATTCCCATTTCTGAGACTGTCAGGCCTTCTCCTGGTTCTAGCATTATGTGATGTATAAATCGTTCCCCTAAGGAAGTGGAGTTACTCAAAACACCGCAGATTCCATCCACCATGTTAGATGTGAACACGTCAGGCCAAAAGGCATATTTTACAATATTTTATGAAACAATCTGCTGAGATGTATCGAGGTGGGTGGGGGCATAGTTGAAGCATAATCTCAGGGAAGCAAATAAGTCTTTCTGAATATCAGCAGTGATAGTATAACCCTCTAAAGTCACACTTTTAGTGATAAATATGAAATCCCTTCAACAGAAAACGTAGAGCAGTAGAAATTCACATATTTTCTGGGTATATACTTTCAAATGTCTCCACTCAAATCATTTGGTTTACTTTGAGCGACTGTAGAAGTCCACTTTTAGCATATTCAGGCAGTTTTCCCTCTGACACAGTCACTATTCTATTGTCTGTCATATATAGTATGAATAATGTGTATAATAACATGTAGTATTAATAGTTTGGCCAGTACATATGGGGCCCAAGGTAAAACTAATAACCCATCTCAGTAGCAGGGACATGCAGAGCCTACTGAAGGGGCAAGTGCCTCAATAAAAAACAGGAAATTCCCTCACCTCCAGCATTTTTGGGGGTTTTCCACATTTTAAACAACAGTGTACATTTGTACACATGGTTAGTTTTATTTTCTGTATGTAACTGATTAGCTGTTCTTTCTCTTTATCTAGATCTAGATCTGAATAATGAAATGAATGGTTCTGTTCCAAAACGTCTGCCTGCTTTTGCAGAAAAGAAAAAACATTACCCCAGGTCAGCTCATGCACACTCTGTAACCTTTTTTTTTTTGCTTTTATATAAAAAAAGAACCGTGTTGTTCCTAAAGGAGATGTTTGTGTCTATACGAAATGATTGATTGCACAGATTTATATATTTCAAAGAGTAATTTTCAAGTTATGATTTTGGATGTTTTTAAGGTGAATGTGAGGTTACAAGGTTTTTTGTAGAGTCTGGATGTAGAGTCTTAGACATATCTAAAGCACGTACACAGTTCCTGCTTGTGGGTGCTGCGTGGAAAGCAGAAATTATCATTTGGCAGGAAGAAATAGATATGGTCCTTAATGCTACACTATGCCAGGCAGCAAAGGTGTTTTAATTCACCTGGCTAATAGTGTGAGACATGGCCCTTCTGGTCATTAATTATTATAAATTAATGATTTTTAAAACTGCAATTACACTAAGGGTTGTGAATTATTTAGTAAGCAGGAGAAGGACTTCATGCCAGTGACTTCAAGCAAGGTGGTTTACTTATGTTGATTCTCCTATATGGGCATTCAAGCACAATGAGTGAATACATATCATTAGAGACTATAAGCAACATATATCGCTTGGAGTTCATGAAATGGCTAAAACAAGAGGTAAAAAGGTTGAGAGATAACAACAAATGAATAAACAAATGCTCTTTATTCTTATTTTCTGTATTTTTTTTGTTTGGATTGTCTAGTTTCCACACAAGTGTCATCTGTATTCACTGCAAAAGAGATTGTAAATCATGTTGACACGGAGCAACATTTGTCTGTATTGATTATGATAGTAGGAATGGAAGCCGACCATCTATTCTGACTGAGTCATATATATTGTAACCTGACATTTCTCGAGTTAAAGCAATATGACGCTCTGTATATTTCTGCGCTTTTTTTTTGGTTGAAACTTTGCTGGAGGATGTGGAGCAAAGGTTTGAGAGCATGCCTTACCTATAGTAGATACTCAGAGTAAAGTGAAATAGGAGTAGCTTTTCATTAAGCCCATGCTCTTGACTGGCAAAAAGCTTGGTGTGTGATGGGTCAAGTTTATTGTGAAGGTGTCAGCAGGTCCATACAGCCAGACTGGGCCAGTGTAATAACCATATAATTCAAGTTGTCAGCCCCTTTCCATGTTGCAACACAGAGAAGAAGCTGTCCATCAAGTCCTGCAGCTTGCCTTTTTAAATGGTCCTTTTCAAGTGATACTAGCGGCTCCGGCACTTGCATTCCAGTTTCATGCATGGCATTTTCATTACATTACAATTTTAAGAGCACTTTGAGGGCTGTTTAAGTAGTGTTTAAAAGGAAACTATTCGTATTACTCTTAACTGAGTGGAACAGGCGGTCAGGACCTGAGTCATACTACCAATGATATGGTTTTGCCTCAATAAGGGCTGTAACAATATGCCTGGCAGTTAGGAGTTAATGATGAGTATTGGGAGGAATGACATTATCTGCTTAGTGTTCATCTCCAAGAGCGCTGCCACATAATGTGCTACCTGGGCCCAAGGCAGAATCTGTGTTCATACCTAGATAGGACCCCAGCTGTGTGTTCAGCCGAGATAGCAAACCACAAAAGTAGCCATGACCAAAATGCTGATAATGGAATCAGTGACATTTGATGTGTTAGTTTAATCCCCACACTTTGAGACTCACTCACTTTATTTATCAATTCATTTTGTGGATTTGCTTCACCTTGGCCAAGAGGGATTTGGATTTGTGGCTGCAGGAGGACTTTTGATTTATTTTTATGTTATTCATATAAAACGTCCTTTTTCAATGTTTCTAACTTTTCTTTCCTCAAGGGAAGAGATTGACGTTTATATTTTGTTATTTTCAATTAATGAGTAACTTCACATAATAAATAAACTATTTTGTCTGCAATTTGTGACCAGTGACCCCATTTTCAGGCCCCAAAATTATCAAGACCAATTATTTTCATCAGTCATGTCATTATTTTTTATTAAATCACTTGACAAGGACACTGTTCATTGATCAACAGAAAAAAACAGGCAGCAGGACTGATTTCCATCTATTGTCCCTGGCAAAGATGTTTGGAAGGCACTATAACAATAGAATAAAAATGACACATCTTATAAAAGTCATATGCACAACAAAGATCTGCACAGAATAGCACAGTACACATTCACAGAGTATTACACATGTTCCATTTTCATGAGTTCAAATAAATATTTCAAAGTTATGAAAAATGAATAATAACAAAAGAATATTTATACTATTTCAAAAAGATTTATAACCGTAACAAATCAAGTGACCCCACATGGTGTGCTGATCCCAAGGTAGAGAAATACTAAACCAAGGAAAGCTATCTAACCAGTAGCATCCATGAGTGGTAAGATGACTCTGAGTTGCCATGTTTTGCTCTCCATGAAGATGAAAAATTCAAATATACTGGTGCAGTGATGATTCATTTGTAGATCACAACTTACCAGTTAGCATTAAAAGATCAATTTAAAGACATCCTTTTATATTTGTCCTAAAAGCTAGACATAGAGCGGCCATATTGAAGCTAATAGTAGAATCATGAATCATTTTAAAATGTTAAAATATATATTTTACAATTACATTACAACTAAACCTTCAGTAATGAGAAAAGCAACTACAACAAGGCAATAGAAGATGCTGAATTTGAAAAATCAATGAATAAGCTGTATGCAAGAGCTCAGCTATCACAGGCTGCTACCATACATGATGCATGTGCTTATTTGAGCTGCATGAGATTACTATGCAAGAACAGTGAGCTTTCTTCCTTGAATCCACTTCGGAGCAGACTGTTTTCAGATGCCTTTCCAAGTTCTACTACATGCCATGATTAATTCAGCCATAATGTATGTTAATGTATGTTAATCTGTGTCACTGATATGCTAACTAATACCTAACTCCCACAATCCAACTTGTCCGTGGTGGTGGCAACACACACTCGTCGAAGGAGGTGCCATGTTGTGTGTTTATACGTTTGGCCTGTGCTTCTTTGTGAGACGTTTGTCATGAGGGTAGCTTTTATTATTGTCCAGCACTTTTACAAAATTATGAAATGGATGCACATTACCATAGACCTTATGGCAATGCACATTATATCAATGTGAAATAAGATTTAGAAGTAAGTGTCAGATTCATGTAGTCTCTTTTTGTTTGCTTTTGTGAAAACTGATCATACACTAATCAAAATGGCAGATTGTTCTCCTCTTTAATAGTATGCTGATATTAAGTGTGAATGAGATAGACATTTGTTTGGACTGCTGTAAAAGTGCACTTTAAACAAAAGAAGTGTATACAGAGAGTACAATTAAATATGTATTCATAGTCTGAGCTACCCTATTCTGAGTTGTTTTTCAAATGTCTAACATCCCCAAGCAATATGATCTCTATATTAACAGCAGATGGCACCAAGTCATCATGATGTAAAGGGTGAGATTTAAGTCAGCTATTATTTTGAGTCCAGTCTCACCATGAATAATTGGGTTATGGAGGGAAAGAGAAGAGAAAATATCTTGCCATCCATATCCATGGGATGGAATAATTTTACTACATTTTTTTATTTCAGACCTCCATATTTAGAAATGAAGACATGCAATACCAGGGCAGTTTAGCTGGTTTGAAAAAAGAAAAAAAAGAACAAAAAACAGTCTCTAATCAGATCTGTTACAGATACAGTTTGGCAGCAACCACGCTGATATTATTATGTGGCTGATGTTTATTGGAGCTGAAAGTTCATTGTTTGTGTTGCTACATTTGTTTAGTGTGAGCTGCTTACTAGAAGGGCAACTGAAGTGTTTATAACTACACCAAATACAATCAGTGTAAAATATGTTGCAGCACCAACTACAAGAAATGTCAGGGACAGAGTGAAGGTTTGTGTTTGTTGGAAATGAATCTCTTTGAACCTTGACCTGAAGGCTTTTGGCCACTGTACCTGCAGTAATTAAAGGGACTTGAGGGCCTTGACTGCATATGTTCGACTTTCTTTAACTGTGATGAAGGAGAAAAAAACTAAGCACAACACATTTCTTTAATACGGTTATTATTTATTGTCTCTTACTTTAGAGTTCATGGTCAAGCTACCTTGTCTGGATGAGGACACGTGCATTCATGTAAAAATGACTTTGGAGTTAATAATGTTCAGCCCAACACTCAAGTGAATATTTCATGATTCTATTCCACTCTATTTGTCTTGGTTTGTGACAATCAAGCCATTGGAAAACAGTTATCAATTATTCAATTATTGCTCAACACGCTCATCAAAATTTATCAGAATGGTCAAATGACAATACACCTAGTAATACAGGGAAAAAAGCTGTTGAACATTTTTGTTTTCATAATTAAATTTTTGAAGACAATGTGAAAACATCAGAATTAATAAGGACAAGATACAAGATGTTTGATAATGATATTGTTGGATCGGGGCGCAATGAACAAGGAGAAATGATATGGGATAGTAGAGTCTTCAAGGTGACGACTGAATTCTATAATTCTATTTTTCTTGGTCTTTTACACTTTAAGTGTGTTATTTTACTCCTTTAATTAGTTCCAAGTAATAGCACTTGTAATTAAATCCAAGTTTTTTATTTTTACATTTTAGAAAAAGCAAGTTGTACTGCACATGATTTGGTGCAGTCGAACATTTCTTGGGCAGCATCAAATGTTATTAGGGCTCACGTGACATATAATTTTCTAATGTCAGTGCAGAGGTTTAGTTTGATAACAAAAGCCTTTTGCAAAAAGGTTAAATGAATAACATCTGAATTGAATTTAATTTTGTACATTAAGATTTATACACTTTAATGAATGCAATTTTTCTCTTCCTGTTTCAGTTCTCTTCATCAACTTTTTTTTTTTTTAATGCAAACTATTAATGATCAGGAAAACACCGCTTACATTCGTACTCATAAACACACTCTGGCCATTTGCTTAGTCAATGTTGTAAAAGATAATGACATGTTGAAAATAAATGAGCCCACTCATAATCATGCCTAATCTGCCATTACAGCCCTTCTTGCGACAGACATTAATCACGTCTGAATCCAATGGGATATTTTATTTGCAATGCCTCAGGATAGGTAAGCGAATGTAGACACTTCAGCCAGATTTGAGTTGCACCAACCATAATACAATGACCACTAATTGCTAATTATGAAATTCTCTGATGGGCAGAAGCACAGTGGGTTCATCCCATTATTGTTTATTCCTCATTATGTTGAGCTTTGTGCTAATGATTCCATTTTATTCACAGTATATACACTGAAGAGTTCACCTACTGTTATGTGCAATATATATATATGCTAGGCTGGATATAGTCATTGCACATAGGTCAAGATAGCACAAAAACAAAGCTTTAAAAGGACTGTTTTCAACTGTGTTTCATAGCCTTAATTGAATTTAAACGATTGTTTGCTTAGAGGGCCATAAAGTCCCTCAACAAAA
Organism: Seriola lalandi dorsalis; assembly: GCF_002814215.2. NCBI lineage: Eukaryota > Metazoa > Chordata > Actinopteri > Carangiformes > Carangidae > Seriola > Seriola lalandi. The sequence continues at coordinate 461,407 of NW_019524999.1, read as the reverse complement.
TGTCTCTTGAATGGAGCCATAACATCAAGTGAAGTCTTTAAAACAGTCAAAGAAACATAACAACAAATCTCTGAACAGCTCAACTGTAAAAAGTAATTGTTATTGTTTGTGGAAAACTCTTTCACAAAGCAATTCGGCTTTGAATCAAGACAAGATCTAAGCAAATATATGGAATGTAATTTTACAGCTTAGTTTTGTTCCTGCAATTCCCAAATGGTCACCCTCTAGATAGACTAAAGATTGTACCGCAGCAGGGCCACTAATGACTAATAGTTTTGGCGTTGTGAAAATACTGCTCAACAACCAGCACTGAACATACTATCTGAGTTTTGAACTGGCAGTGCACACAATTACCACATATCGATGCCTTAATACATAGAGGTTCACAGTAGGTCCCTGCCACATGTTGTTTCCAGGAGGCTTGGAGGCAGGGAGTACAGCAGATCACACTCGCAGGGCCACTCTTTGGCGCTTCTGCTGCCAGACAGTATTGTTACTAATGACTCCTAAACCTGTCATCAATTTCCATCAGACCATCTGCTTGCTGCCCTTTGCACATCACAGGTTTATGTAAAAGTCATTAACTCTATTTAGATATAGAGAGGCATGAGCCAATAACATCAATGTGGGAAGGATGTGAAGAATGTCTCACTCAATCCCTCTCAGTTAGCGTTGATCTCCCCGAATTTGTACCTTAGTTAAAAAGTAATTTGTGTTTGGGGAAATTACGTTCGAAGAACACCTGAAGACAATCCTGAGGTACCTATCAGTACACATGCAGAAAATATGATGGAAATGAAAAAATATGCCTCATAAAAACAATGATTCTGCTACTTTGAACCAGCTAATGTATCTCAAATTTACTTTGTCACAACATCATGTTGTTACATAAGGACATTTGCAGTTCCGATGTTCTGGAGCAAGTGATTTCTTTGCAGGCATATGAGCTTCAGCTCATTTATTAAAGTAGGACACCCCTGTGGAGCCTGCCGTTCTGCTCTGCAGTGTTATTGTACAGTACAAGCGTGACGTGACAAGAATAGCAATTTGTTCAAGGAGGCATTTTGCTCTGTGATCGAAAGTAACCTCTTACTAAGTATATGGCTACATGTTTTTATGCACTTTCTAGGTCATCAACCAAATTTTTAGGTGAATTGCTTCAGGTCAGGTTTTGTCTTCCCTTGTTAACATGTTAAGAGGAGCTACTAACTAATATTAGACCAACTTGTGAACCCTTGGACAAGACGCCCATTGACACTTAGACTATGAACTTAATGATTAGTCTTAAAACCCCTCCAAATGAAGTATTTCTCTTCAACATTAAATATTCATGACTAAGCATCAATCAAAGTTAAAGTTAAGAAAAAAAATTCTTTATTTAATACTAATTGAATATTTATCACTCAGAATTTCAGCAAATCAGCTTTTTTTCAGCCCTGTGTGGGTGTGGTCTCATCAGATCTGATTGACAGGAGCCTGGAAACACAGCTCTTTTGGAGCAAAAATGGGCTAAATTCCAGTTGTTGTATGGAAGTATGTGACGTCATCATCTACCTGAGCCCCGCCCACTTTCATTACAGAAAGAACATTAAATACAAAACTGGTCTGACTTGAGCAGATATTAGTGTTCTTTTATACAACCCCACCACTCATAGTAAAAAGCAAAATGAGAAAATTGGTCTTCAGGTCCTTTTTAATGGTTGGAGCAGTGAGCAGGCTTAGGGGGGTAAAGATGCTTGTTTGCTGAATCAATCCATCAATCAATTCAGACCCATAGTTTTAGAAAGTCTGTCCTGCTTTACATCTGCTCAAAGCCAGATCGTATCATAAGGTTTGTAGGTCTGTAAATCGTGGCCAAATTCAGTCCAAAAGTAGGTTTAGTCATAGCTTCTTTGGATGACGACCTCCACTGAACAGACCAAAGCTACAGTACATGTACGCTCTTCCAACAACCCATGGGATTGTCTCAATCAATTTAGTTTCACCTGACCTGTTCATTGCATACAAATGACTCGGGAGTAAAGCTGATTTAAATACTGGAGAGTTGATGTTCGTTTCACCATTGGTTGTTGAGTGGGCCTTGGAGGATACATCCTCGGTAGCCGTGGCTCTTTGTTGTTGAGGAAATATCTTCACTGTCAGTGGTCACGATAGGTCTGTGAATATTAATGAATATTCTACTGTTTCGCACCTGTTCCCGCATTATATTTCACGTTTGTATATAGGAATAATTTCTCTGCATTTGCGGCAGAAAGCATGGTAGTGACGCTGTTTTTTAATGACATTCAAAAGCAGGTACAGTGATAAACAGGATTTTTTTGACCAGATATTTTGTGTTTTATAGTTGAAAGAAGCCCTCTATGTACTCCGTGTTTTTTTTTTTTTTCAAATTACTTTATTAAAATCTTTATTCAATTATCTGACTTTGTCTGAAACTTGAGTGAAAGTTTCCAACATTTATTTCATATGGCATTTACAACACAGTGAGATACAGTATCTCATATTATCCATCCATCCATCATTCATTTTTTATGTGATTGCTTGAGGGCATAGAATGAAAAAGAACAGAATTCAACTGCAGTTAGATTTTTCAGGTTTTCATCATTTTGTGTTATCAAGAGGAGTCATTTTTGCATCAAGTTTGCAATGGCCATAATTTGATTGAATCTATGCCACCAGCTTAACTATTACGCTCCAAAACACCTCTGTTCTTCTACACTTCTTCATTTCTGACATTCCAATTATCTTTGCATCAATCATTAAAATCTATTAACATTTCATGTGTTTTTATGGATTATCTTATGCTGCAGTTCTAGTCTTAATGCTGAAAGATTTTTCTGACAGAATAAAATTTTTACTGCTCATTATATTTGATTCCGTGTTTCACTATATCATGCAACGTCCAATACACTTTCGTTGTTTTATGATGCGCAGCTTAATTAAAATTTAAGGTATTTTTCTCCTTGCAGCCAAGTCAGAAGAAATAAAGATGATTGTAACTGCATTTTTTTTCCTGAAGCCTGCATTGTTTGAATGGAATACATGTGGTGCATTAACAATTGTACTGCATTATGTATTTCCCTTTTAAGATGTGTGTCAGCAGTATTTTTAAGCACTGTTTTATGGTCCAATTTAGCAATCATGCGTATTAAATTTGAAGGCATTATTGAATACATCTAGTATCATACATTGAATACCCCATTGTTTAGGTAATTAAAGGCCAGTATCTGTATTTATGCAACCTTTCTATTACAACTTACCTGAGAAATACCAATCATTCATGAGCTCCATGCATGTTAAAAGAAACTAAAGATAATATTTTAATTACCAATTGATGTGTTTTTTATGTCCTTGATTAATTGCTTGGTCTCTAAAATGTCAGAAAGCCGTGAAAAGGTACAAGATGTCCAAAGTGGTGTTTTCATATATTTTGTCTGACTAAAGCCCAAAAATATCCAACAATTACATAAACACAGAAAGACAATCGTCGCATTTGAGAGGCTGTAACGACGGATTGGTTTCCCCTTTTGCTTGAAATATTACTTGGATCAATTGTCAGAGTAGTTGCCAATTGATTTTGTATCGACCAACTAATCAATTGATAAACTAAACATTGCCGCTCTACAGTAAATACACATAACCAGCACAGACCCGTTGCTGATTAGTGTCTGCATTTGTGACACCATGTGCCAAATATCCTCGCCATAACATAACTTCATACTTAAAGATTTGCTCATGCACCCCAGAGTTCACCAGACACATTGATCCTATTGTATGACCAAGACATTTTTTGTCCTTCAATTATTCCTTCTGAAGTTGTCACTCTTTGGGTTAAACCCCATGGTAAGATTCATTACATCCAGGAACTGGATCAGTACTGAGTAACTAGCTCACAGTGGCTTTTAAAGGCCTTCAGCCTCCGCAACAACAGGAACCTGAAACCCTATACCATATCCATTAAGTGCGCAACTTAGCATGGACAACACCCCCACTGAATGAACTTGATAGGATTATATTTGTCAGCAGAGTATCAGTGACAGGTTTAGACTCAGGTTTAATTTCTAGTATTGTGTCAAAAGTGGACTTAAAGATTTCTTTAGAAACTCTCACAGAGTCAGAGATTAGAGGTAAATTGGAGTGTTTTTGTGGCTCAGACCAGTAAGAAGAAGTCACAACTTGAAAAATATTAAATTTAAATCGTCAAATTACCACCATGTACTAAAATTGTCAAATAATAATTTGTTGGCATGTACAGTGTAGTTTGGTTGAAGCTCAGCTGCAGCTTCTTAAGACATGATACATGTGGTGGAATGAGTACATTTAATCAAGTACAGTACTGCAGTACAATTCTGAAGTGCTTGTACTTTACTACTCAATACTTTCACTCCACTCCATTTCAAAGTGAAATGTTGTGCATTGTACTTCTCTACATTCATTTTGGAGCTATAATTACTTGGTGAATCAAGATTTCACAGACAATACATGTGATCACTTCATAAAATAACAAACACGTGTAGTTAAAATTAGCTCCACCTTGAGCAACTTCAACAATAAAATGTTGTTTATAACAAATCAATAATATATAATGGTTATAACACTGACTAATTCTTCAAAACAAGTACTTTTTAATATGCACTTTTATTTAAGTATGTTTTAAATGCAGGACTTTGATTTGTAACCAAGTACCTTTACACTGTGATATCGTTACTCTAACCTAGGGAACACATACGAATACCTCTATCACTATTTGAAACCACTCTTTCATTTAAGTGAATAAAATTGGGTCTCAGTTGGAGGAAATAAAAAACCCATTTCCTATGATTTAGGCTAAAACGATATGATTTTTCTGAGGTACTACTTGCAGGTGTAAGTAAGTCTGTTTGTTTTCGCTCTTGCTCACTCAAGTTATTAGTCATTCATTTGATCACTTTCCACCTTTCATATTTTCCCTTACTCCTAGTCCTCCTTACCGGCTTTTGCTACTAATGTAAAAATCAAACAGAGGCCACTGAGGCCTTTATCTGAAAAAGAACAGATTGCAAACTGTTGGTTTTCACAGATACAAATACATTTAAACAGCTCTGAAATTAAATTAAATGCAAGAAGAAAATGAATGAGAATGAAATAAGGTCCTTGAGAAAGTAATGCACTGTTTTTAGACTCATGTAATGAAAAAAAACTGCTCAGTGCCAGTCAAAGAGATTGATTTCCATGTTCACAGGGGGGTCAGCTTTCATATCAAAGACGCTGAGATGTGATTTTGATTATGACTGCTCCAGTGCCACCCTACTGAGATGATGTTTTTGGTTGCTGTCTCAGACATTTGAAATTGCTTAAACAACAAAACGAACCGACAGACGGGCAAACATTCAGGAGAGCAAACGAAGGAGTAACCGATCTTGGTTACCTTTCAGTTGTAACTTGACTTAAGTGCTTGTATGATATTCAGAGTTTACAAAAGTTCTCATTTCACTGTAGAGCAATTGTGGTGTTTATGGGAATAATGAAAGGGCAGTGGTATTCTTATTTTCCTCCTTTGTATTGCAACAGAGACCTCTCTCAATGCTACTGTGAAGACATCCAATTAAAATGAGAAAATATGGCCTTTTAGCTGGAGGTTACTGCTCCCAATGGTTTTCTGCAAACAATATTTTCATGGACAAACGTCTGTCGATGGATATAAATATACTTCTCTGTGTTAAGCAAATTCTCTCACTTTCTGTGTCTGATTCCAAATAATGGCTATCCTAATTACAATGCAGTAATTTCCATAGTAATGTGGTTGTATAGTTTGGTACGTTAACATGCTGCTTTGGTGAAAATACCAGTGCACAATTACAGGTGAGAATCTGTCAGTTTTGTGGTGAAATGCAGATAAGTTGATAAAGCTTTTCATACTTAAGAACAGTAAAACTTTGTTCAGTGAGTTTGTCCAGTTTGAATAAATGTAAAACTCCACAAATACATGAGTGGTCTCCATTGTGATCCATAATTAACTTCCTCTCAGAGATCCATGGCATTAGACGTGAATGTGTATAATTAATCAACTCAAATTAAATCCGTGTTGATGAAGTCATTTTTTGATTGATCATTTTGAACATTGAGGTCACTGTGGACACTGAAAATCAATGGTGGTGTCACAAACGTCTCAGTCATTAAATACAACGGGTGTTCCAACAGTAAACTGACGGACATTTGGTCTGCAAATGCTTTACACCTTGTATGAATTAGTTCAGCTTTGCCTCCATGCCTGTAATTACTGCCCCCATCTGAATGGGCTTAGCGTGCCAGTGTGAAGGAGTCCCAGTGGGGCCCAGCATGGGTCCTTTCAGCCCTGTATATTCCAGCCCTGCCATTTCAAAAAAAAAAAAAAAAAAAAATGTATTACCGCTTGCAGCTCTGGTAAATGTCATGCCATTCTCTCCTGTGTGGGAGGAATTGCAGCTATGGCGGTGGTCAAAGAGCCCCAGCCCTCAAACCAACAGGAGGCTGGGCATTTTGAGAAATGGGAATAGATGAGCAAATAATACATCTTGTTCTTTTTTTTCCTATACTTTTTTGAAAGTGGGAGAAAGAAAAAAGATACAGAAAGAGAGAGAGAGAGAGATTAGGCATAAATGCATTAGATGTAACAAAATTAGCTGGATTTGTGCACAGGAGAGACGCGGTAATAATAGTTTGATGTTGCCATAGATGTGAAATTTGAATGTGGTCCTTCTTTATCAGTTAACACTATGAAGCCATTTTTCCAATATTGTATATTCAACCCAGTTGCCTAGGAATTACATTTGTATACTACTGATTTATTTTGCCAAATACTTTTTGAAACAAAAATAATTGCTGCGTAGATTTTGTTCACTGGCAACATGTTTTAATAGTCGAGGAAGTGCTTTGTTATTGTACAGCACAGAAGCTGTAGGTGTAGTGTGGTGAGTATGTCTGGATTCTTGTGTGTGCTAAGGTTAAGGCTACTACAACACTTCATTTAAGGGTTAGGAAGGATTATGTTTCTGGTTGAATATTAGAGAGTTAATACATCCTGTCTTGTGCGTCGTGCCAGCGATGAGTTTTTCACTATTTAACCAAAATTAGTCTTTCCCAAACCTTAACCAAGAGCTTTTGAGATCCTTAACATAACCATAAAAACACAGCTCTGCTTTAGTGGCAACAAACAGATATTGTATGAGTGAATACCGTAGGATTAACGCGTTCAGTATGACCATTTGGTGACATTTCTCTCAGAACTTACCCCATTATGAGAAATGCCCAATTTCCAACACCGGATTTTGGAAAAACACCTTTTGAAGGTACAAAACTGTTTCAGCCTAGTCCTTTTCTGTTTGGAAAGACTGCCTGAGAGGCAATTAGTCCAAGGAAAGGACAGTTCTCATTCTTGAGGCCTTTTTTTCGTAAAAGTGAAACATGAAATACTCAAGCACGTAAACCCCATATTTGTTTGCGTAACTTGTGTATCAGCTACATACTGACACTCTTCTGTTAAATGTGACGTGGTCAGAATAATACTGTCTGGCAGTTAGCAACTTTCTTTCTTTCTTTGTGAGCTTCTTGTCATCTATGACACAAACAATTTTTGGCAGCTTGACAGAGTTTTTGGTTCCCAGTCTGTTTCTGCAGGAAAAACGTTGGGAGACGCTTGTTTTCACTCGTCAGGAATTTATTACCTCTGAAACACGTCGCATGAACCTTCAGAAACTCTCAAAGGTTACACGTGGCTAACCAAACACTTTAAGGGCTGACGAACTTTTAGTAAAACTAATTCTGAATGGACTTTTAAAAACTTGCTGGACGGACCATGTCTAGTCTTGGAATATAATATGACCTACACTTTTTCATTATGTGATTTCTGGAAAAAAATATGTATATACTCAATATATATAGTCAACATGGTGTAGTATATGAACATATTTTTTCAGGACAGGCTTGATACATTACACCAGTCAACAGTCTAATCAACAGTATGACTTTACTGTGCAACAAAACCTTCATAAATCCTCCATCCCCGTGTCTTCTTGCATATTGATAGATAGCTGATCACTCTTCAAAAGAGTGGATGCTGGCTTTCAGAGATAATCTCCCTATCTCATTCCATTTGAGTGAACGGTTTTACGAACATGACTTTTGCTTAATATCAAAGGTGCACAACCAAAGAGGTATTTAGAGTGGCTGAGCTCTGTGAATGATGTATGTGTTTATGTCATGCCACACTGTGCCTGAGGAATGACTTGGAACCAGAATGAATGAGCCGTTGTGGTTTATATGAAGACCAAAAAAAAAAAAAGAAAAAATACCCACACCAGACTGCTGGAGGTAATTAGTGCTTTTTGACTATTTTGTAATCTTGAAGCACAGAAAATTAACATGTTAAAAAACTCAAATGGCATAAAACAATATATGCATATAGTAACTCTCTTTTCATCAGTGTAAGATATCAATATTGATCACACATCGTTAAAAAATAAAGCTCAAAGTTTACTTAGAATGTGTAGATGTGTTCCAGTTAGAAAAATAAATCTCAGAGATCAAATGGATCATCTTTATATGCCGAGGCAATTAGGCAAGTAAGGAGGTTTTCCCATGTGCCAAAGGATTCAGAGTGTGTATTTTTACTCAGAAGTGAGCATTCATCATATCACAGCTTGGTTTCCTGATCAGCTTAAAGTGTCCCTTAGGTGATTCTTCTTTAAAGACATTAATCATGAGTGCTTATTACACATGACCTGCTGATACCAGGTTTCTCCATTTATCTCGGAAAGGAAGACTCCCCTTGTGAGCGGTCAAATACTTACACCTGGACCCTTTCACCCCCCCCCACACACAAACACACACACACACACACACACACACACTAACACACACAAAACCCGCTCCTCTTCCCCAAAATGAGGAGAAATAATTGTAGAATATCCTGTAGGACAGCTGAATAATACTGTTTATTCACTGTGAGTAAAAACGGAAAACAAAAACATTTTATCCAACATGTCAACAAATCAGAACATATCATTAATGGATCTTGTTAAAAAGTCATAGTAAAACAGTAACACCATGTTTTCCTAACATTTGAACTGATACCACTGCAAGGACAGTGAGCATTTTCTTTTTAAAGTGATTAAATGCCATCACAGGTGGTAATATTAAAGGTAAGACAACTGTATCAACATTTCATGCCACACCTCTATTGGTGTTTGTGTAACTACCACATTCTACCACCAATTTTTATTCCAAGTAAATCGCTGTTGCCACTGCCTCATATGAAAAAAACACATAATTTCCCTGCTGATTCTTCCAGGAAATATCAATACCTGACCATGGGTGTTTACAATAATAAATGCCAACACTTTCTTATTGTCAAGTTCATATTGTGCAACATAGTTCATGTTTAAAATACATACACAGGACTAGTTCAGTTTGCTGTGGAAGTTGATATATTTCCGTACATTTTGGTATGTTGAATGGTTAGACTAGTCTATTATGGAACTTTTTACAAAAAAGTATTAATCTGTCCAGGCTATACTGTAAGTGAAGTGGCAAGGAAAAGTAATTAACTTAGTACTTAGTAAATACTTAACAATTTACGGTTTTCTGCATTGATTGGTCATAAAATGTGGCCTGTTCATCATCTAAGTCACAGGTGTTGACAAACACAGTGTCCTTAAGCTAATATTACACAAACATTTCTAATCTTTTGTGTCTTTATTGAACACATCCATTAAAAATTCACAGTGCTGGTGGAAAAAGCAAGTCAACCCTTGGATTTACTGGTCAAACCTCCTTTGGCACTACTAACCTCAAACAAGCGCGTCCAGTAGCAGCTGATCAGACCTGCGCAATGTTCAGGAGGAATTTTGGACCATTTTTCCTACTGACTTGCTTCTTAGGATGTGTGGTGTGAACAACTGTCTTCAGGTCATTCCTCAGCATCTCTATTTGATGAAGGTCTGGGCTCTGACTCCAACAGGTGGATTTTCTTTGTTTGAAGTCATTCTGTAGTAGATTTACTTTGATACTTATTTACAACTTCTACTGAGCAAAGCCTGTAAAGCCTAAAATCATGATGCTCCCTTCACCTAACTTCACCTTTTGGGATGATGTTTTTATGTTGGTACCCTTTTTATGCCTTCGTGCCAGCTACAGCCATGGCTGGATGCAATATGTTTTCAGGTTGTCCATCTATATGTATGTATGTCCGTTTCTCCTGTGAATGCAATATCTCGGGCACACCTCAAGGGAATCCTATCACGTTTGGCACAAACATTCAGTTGGACTCAAGGATGAACTGATTAGATGGTGGTCAAAGGTCAAGGACACTGTGACCACCTTGAGGGAATTTCATTACTTCTGGCACAAACATGCACTGGGACTTGAGGATGAACTGATCAGAATTTGGTTGTCAAGGTCAGTGTGACTTCACAAAACACATTTTTGGCCATAACTCACATATTCATAGGGTAATTGTAACACAATTTATCACAAATGTCTAATAGGATAAAATGATGAAGTGATGACATTTCCTATCCAAATGGTCAAAGGTTGTTGTTAACCAGCTCCAATGATTACTTTGGTACTTACGTTGGTACTCTGTTTAATTAATGCATTACGTGTTGTGCCACTTCTAGGGAGAGTAGCCACAAAATGAACTCTTCTCCATTTAGAAACAGTTTGTCTAACTGTGGACTTATGAATATCTAAACTCTTTGAGATCACTTTTTAATGCTTTCAGCTTCATTAGAATAAACAGTTCTTGATTGTGAGTCTTAAAAGATCTCTGTTGAGTGGCATGGTTCACATCAGCAGATGAATGGCAAACTCAAAATGTTGTCAAAATGAGTGTTTTTCATAAGTCAAAGTGTCTCTAACCCACACCTCCAATCTTGTTTCAGTGATTGAACTCCAGGTTTGATAACTCCTGACTCCAGTTAGCTTTTGTTGAAGTCATTAGCCGAGGCGTTCACATACTTTTTCCAGCCTACACTGTGAATATTTGAATTATGTTTTCAATTTGGACAAGAACAATACAATGGTGTGTGTTATTAGTTTGTGCCACTGTACATGTACAGGCACATTGTATGCATTACGCATTATAATAGGAATTTACACTACACATAGAAACAAAATAAAATAAAAAACAAAATGAAACAAAAAATACCAATGCCTTTGCTTTGTTGCAGTTTTTTTTTTTTTTAGAAATTTTTCTAGAAATTGCAAATTCCATGCAGATTGTCAGTTAACAGTAATGCCCTTTACCTGACACTACCTTTGTGGAATTCATAATGTTTTATTTTTGCTGAAGAGAGAGAACTGTCAAGAGATGTGTTCTCTAGACCTTGTACTGATTGAAAGAGGACAGAATAACAGAAACTCATCACAATGTAATACAGTCCAATGACAACAGAAAGTGTGGCCTGAAGAAATGTCAGTTAAATCAGTGGCTCTCTGACACAACAAACACTATACTGTTTACTGCAAGGCTATTTTACCTGATTACATTATATTATAAGATGCTCCTTTTACTTTTCTCACCTCTGTAATTCCATTATCTTGTGTGATTAATGGGATATTAAAAGCTATTTTATTGCTTTCTTATGGCTTCGGAAATGACAGTGGTGAAAATACAATCCTGAAGATCCCAGTCACTCTTGTTTTTTCCTGCTTCTTGAATCATCTGCACCGCCCATCTTTAGGACATAGGGCTACCAGGAAGAGTGTGTCTGTTTCAGAAGCTTGTACACAGCGAGGGTGAAACAAAGGTTATGGAAGCTCTTCAATAATTTACAGGGGAACCCCTCCCTAGCCGTAATTAGATAGATTACCTGTTAGCCATGCTCCTGTGTGCAGAAATGTTTTTAAACTGCTCTGTCCTCCAGGCAAATGGAAAGGAAAGTCAAAAAGAATTACACGCTGTCTGGGCAACAGTGAATGCGCTATTAATGGCCACAGCCAAAGCAAAAAAAACAAAAAAAAAACAGAGTAACTTTCTCATGTCGAGTACTGATAAATTTTTTACTTTAACTACAAAAGATTTGGTTAAAAATTGAACGGCCTTGCAGTCAGATGTCGAGACAGTTCAATCAGTCTTACACATGATGTTTATGTACTGTTGTGTCCACATGAGCTTCACAAATAGTGTATTTTGGTTAAAGTTACAGCAACGTACATCAGTACATGGGATCATCATCTTTTTGTGATAACTGAAAGACAACCTACCAAAACAATACATAGCTGTTGAGTATAAAAGCAACCCATTTGTATCAGTCAGAGAGCACATGATATATATGGTGGCACTGATAAAGTTTGAATTTCCAATTACACATGCATTTTTCATTGCTCTTACTAAGGATTTTAGCCTGTGTGCATTTTTCCAAAGCTTTGTTTCCTTTCCTACATTTGTTGCAGGAAAATTGGACCCCATTGGTTCCCACTGGTTTTAGACTTTTTTTTTTTTTTTTACTTTTTTTTTTAAGTAAAGTGAAGATTTCAGCAGTCTGTCTGATTCTTACAGTAAAATTAATTTCTTTTGGCGTTAGGGAATGAAATTATTATGAGGTTCACCTTTCTTAAAATGTTCCATAAATGCCATTTAATCTGCAGCAGTGTGTGAAGTGTTAAGTATGTTTTCCTCATATACTGCTGGAGTAATTAATCGCTTCCTACTTTTCCAATATAATCACTTATGCTATATTTAAACCGAGTACAGTCTGTATGATGTTTCCCCTGTGGACAGCAGGACCATCTGTGTTGTCATTTTTTTTCTTACTGATGACACCAATGCTTCAGTCGCACAATGTTTCTAAACTTGGCCCAAGCTGGATGCAGTTGCCTAGTTTGTCTTTTGTCTGTTTTCATCTCACAGATTGTGCTCATTGTCAGAGGAGAGCTCACTCATCTTACCTCACTTTAGATCAGATATTTTCCTGTCTGTTTTCCAGATTGTGAGGCCTAGTAGCCAAATGAATTTGTGTCCATCGTGTTTAACTCAGTAAAACGTGTATGGCAGCATTTTGCATAGTGGCATAGCAGTGAGAGCATCATGCTGTGGTGGATGCTGCTGATGGATGCTTCACTGCAGCCAGGCCCTGGAAGGGTAACATGAATGCAACAAAATACAGAGAAATCCTGCAGGAAAACTGTCTGCAGTGACTATATTTATTTGCAGTGGCGGTTTTTAAACATGGGGAATGGCTTAAAAACATCAATGCAGACCTCTTTGCCTACAGTAATTTGTGGCAGAACTTAAAAGGATTAGATTTGCAAAGGAGACCTCTTATTGCTGCTAAAGGTGCCTCTACTATTGACTTGACTTGAAGGGAGTGAATAATTGCCATTGGTCCTTTGCATTTTAGATTTGTGCTTACTTCAGATCATTTCATAATGACTTTTTTCTTTTGACCAGTCCCAGAAAGCCCCCTCATATCCTCTGTTATTTAAATTTTTTGAACAATATAATATCAAGAATTTTGAGGGGGTGAACACTTTCATAGGAATTTACATGTGATCCTGTGTACATGTGTGCTTCATAATACATAATTGGGTTTTAATCTGTAATGCTGCTGGCTTGCATCAGTAGGGGCAAATTAACTCTTGCCAATTAGACTTAGTATAGATAAGTCTCAGATATTTAAATCACCAAACAGTGATTTCTGTCATATTATATTCATCATGCACTGACACCAGACCACAGCCTCGGGTGCTTTGATTGAATTTTATGGAGGTCAATTGTAAATGGCAGGAGGGGTTTTAAAAATAAAAGTATGAGTGAAATCCTGATGCAATATTTCATCTTGCGGACGCCAGATAAAGCCTAATGAAAAACGAGTGCATCACTGTACAGTATACTGTGCTGCTCCATTGGCAGCTGCACGCCTCCACACTTAGCCCATCAGTATGCAAAGCATCGGACAAGAGGCTCTAGAATCACAAGTCTTATGGGACCCCACCACAGAAGGGTTGAGGACATGCAAGTATCTTTCTCACATTTTAACTAAACCATTCCTTTTCTCAGAGCACGGAGAAAAGGGGAATTGCGTAAAGAGATGTTAGATCCAAAGAAAGGCAACGAGATATGCAATGTCACCGCCAGGCTATCGAGAGACTCTTTCTTTTTAATCAAAGGATCCCATCATAATGTCCACAAGCCTCTGCCTGTTCGTTTGCAGCGGTCTGTGCAGAGAGTTGTGAAACTGCTGGCATACTGAAAGCTCTCACTCTCTCCCCTCTGCGATCCTCTGTAGATCATCTTTGATTGACCCAATTAGGCCCAGTCCACGGGGTGATGCTTGCTGCTTATTAGTGTTTCACATCGGCTTAATCATTGGATGCTGTACGTGAATGAGGTGCAGAGCAACCTGGCAGAGGGCTGACATAGGCCTCCTTTCAAGTGCAAATGAAACCAAAGGATGGTAACCTAGGGTAACTTGAACAGCTGCTTTGAGGACCTATCAAAACCAGTATTAATTCAGTTTTGTTGTTTTGTTTGGAGAAATATTTAGGAAACCCTGTTTAGTACAATAAGGTTATTGCTTTGACATTCATTATATTAATTCTAAAGCAAGTAAGAAAGCCAATCTCATTTTCTCCCAGTGAAATCTTTGCATTTTATTTAAAACTCACAGCATTTGTGACATTCTTTCAAGACATAATGAAGAAATATTTCATGAGACGAGCTGTAGAGAAGTGGGATGTGAAAGAAGTGAGCAGCAGAGCATTGTGCTACAGATGCAGGTGAACTCCCTTGTGTGACGGATGGAGGGGAAAAGGTAATTTGTGAAGAGACCTAGCTGCCAAGATGATGAAGAGTTTTCCTTTGTTGATTTTTCCAAAAGCGTCTCCCAGTCAGGAGTCATAAGAGAGCAGAGCTTACAGTGACACCTTGACTGGCAATCAGGGAGAGGTAGTCCATTCTTGAAGCTTCGTGTGGGTTTAAAATAAAGAATATCATTATGTTTTGATAGGAATTCTCTGTCATTTGCAGAGGTAATTCCTCTTCTCGATGTGACATTGCTGCCTTTGGGCTTACTGTATGACAGTATTTGTAAATAGATTAAACTTTCCTTAAGGAACGCGGCAGGCGTTGACTAACCTAGACAATAGTTTCTTATTTGGGAAAGAAGATGCAAGCTGTTAATGCTGCATGTTCTTTGAAACATGAAGAGTGATTGATGTCTGGAACTTTAACCTAGAGGTTTTGAAAAGTAATTATCACAACTCTGGAGAGTAAAGTTTAGTGTTTTTGAAAGATGATCATCATTCAGACTTCAGCATCCAACAACAAACCTGCATGTCCACATACACATACACAGAATTATTTCAGTGATGCGTCTTAAAACTTAGGTTTGACCGTTTGAAGTTTTTCATCGCAGTTTCTGGTACCCACTTTTCTTTTTGGTGCATCAGAGTGTGACTCATGGATAGTTTAGGTCTTTGTCCAAAATCCGGATGTATTTCGGCCCCTGGGTGTTTGTTCTATTAAATCTAAAAAGGTTTTTACTGAGGCGAGCATCATTGATTTTGCTATTGGCTTTTTTTGTACGTCCTCAACACAGAGGAAAAGAACAGAAAGATCTTTGATAGTATTTGTTTCAAAAACATCAGTTAGGGTGTACCAACGAGTCTGGAGAAGTTATATTTATTCTTCTATGTCCACTTTATTCTCAGTAGCACCTCACTGCAAAGCCCTTCTCAATGACGCTGCCGTGTAAAAATCTGATATAATCTCTCGTGTTTGTCAGTGTGTGATCAGATACTAATGATAGAAAGATGCCTGTGTCGTGGTAGCAGATTTGATGTGCAAGGACAGTCTTGTAATTATTTGAAGTGTGATGAAGTAGGTGTGAGCTAATTATTCAAGTCACTGCAAGGTAACTCTAATCTGAGTATTGTATTCAGAGTCAGACCCTTATATATCTATTCCAGCTCCTGTATGTTGCATATGTTGAATTCAAAGCTGAGCTATCTGCTGTTTGAGTCAGAATTTAATGAGGCGACTATTTGGAACTAAAATGACATAATTTCACTGGCACCATTGTTGGATATGGTGATATGTATTTGTGCAGAAGTACTTAAATATTTCACACATAGAGAGGTGTAGACAGGTGTTGTTTTAATAAACAGCATGTGCCTAAGCACATCCCGTAAGTGAGATGCAGTGAGGAAAGCATCAGGATCCCCATCTGTCATAAA
The DNA here is from genome assembly GCF_002814215.2 of Seriola lalandi dorsalis. Lineage (NCBI taxonomy): Eukaryota > Metazoa > Chordata > Actinopteri > Carangiformes > Carangidae > Seriola > Seriola lalandi. Next base: position 445,213 of record NW_019524999.1, on the reverse strand, counting down.
GAGATGGAGGCAGGCTCAGAGGAACTCACACAGGTAGACTCAGTAAAATCAATAATAGCACTCTCTATGCATGTATAATGTGCTGTCGGAGTTGGTGATGGTGCAACATCCTCATTTGTTCCCAATCAAATTTAATTTGAAGTTGTAAAGGCTTCATGACACACCTCCTTTGAGAAAACAGTTCAGACCTGTAGGAACTGCTTTTTCAAAGCTTAAACAACACTTTATGGCTACAGTGTATGTCTCTGATTATAATTATGTCTTGTACTGTATTGATTAAAGTGCCAGTGAAGCATCCTTTATTTTGTTCAGCAGTGAATGACAGGTAAAAGTAAACAAATTGAAGGCTGCCAGCAGGTCTATACAGCAGCTAGGTTTCTGGGATTGTGAATCTGACAAAAAAATAAACAAGTAAAACCTAATATTTGATAATCTTGTGTTAAAACTAGCTGCTTTATGTTTTGAATAGAACCGTCAGTACAACACTCAATACTCCTCAAAGATTAAATTAAGTGGGCTGATGGTCAGGCATGGTCAGGAATTTCTCATCAGGATAGTACCACCTCAGCGTCCCAGTCAAATACCAGAGCTGTTTGATAAAACGAGTGTTCATACTCTTAAACATATACTCTTCATCTAGGAAATACAGTTGCAGTTGCGGGTTTATGAATGCTAGCATGCAATACTAACAAGCTGCCTTGCACAAACACTTCCCAAGTGTGTTTTTTCAATACTTTTTTTGTTACTGTAGGTTTTTAACAACATGAAAAATAAGAATTAATTAAATAAAGAGTTAAATATTATAAATAATTAAAAAAAAAATGTTTTTAATAACTTTATTTTTTGTTTAGGCTGCTCTGTTTTAATTGTGAATTCAGCCGTGGTCTACTGCTCATTATGCTAACTACCCAGTTCTTATGGTTATTGCAGAGAAATTTGTGTCATTGCAAATGGAGGCTTAAATGCATTGCTTCTGCTGCATCAAAAAAAAAAAAGAAAAAAAAACTAATAATAGATTCATGTATTATTTTAAGTATTTTCATTATTCCAGGGTTATTCATTGTTACTTTAAAATATCACCATATGTCAGGAAAAAAAATAGCATTTGCTCTATTTGGTACCCATAATGCCGTCTGTCAGAGGAGTGACGCCCTCTCACAGTTGTCACAAGTGCTCTGTCTCGTGTCTCCCCTCGGACTGCATTAGTGTCAGCCTGCGCTCTGCTCTCTCATTGTGTGTAATCATTGCTTTGTCTCTGGTGCCCTGACACACACCTCACTGCATGCAACTTCCGCAGTCCCACCGGTCCCCCACCACCAAATCTCTTGCCGTCCCCTGCGCCACTGAGCTGCACTCGCCTCACACCTAAAGGGATTGCTGTCACATTGAAAAGGCCAGGCTTGCTATGCCTGACAACTTGCGTATTTGTACGCCGCGATGCAAATGTTTCCCCACTGATATTGTTTTGTCACTTAATGGTGACCCCCACTAGTGCGCCATTAAGAGCTAGGCATTCCACAGTTTCACAGAAACAAGGCATTTCTGCAAACTCGTCTCCATAGGACATTTTCAATACTTGTCCTTCTTGTTATCTGTGTGCTATTGTATGCTGCACAAACCCATTTTCTGCTTTATTCGTCCCCTGCTGCATGATGTTGCTGGGAACCCGTGGGGGGGTGACAAGAGCCCTTCACCACTTTCTCAGTGAAAACTTTCTGCTTTTGTCTACGGTCTTATTTCTGTGTTAAGATGACACCTGGGAATAATCCCAGGGGTTCTGACATAAATGGAATTCAAATTAGCTGGATTACCCTGTTATTGTGGAGTTATAATTGATGTGACCCAAAAAACATCAGCAAAAACTCATATTGCATTTGAAACAATTTACATCGAATGTGAACAGTAATAAATCATGTGTTCTACTTTCCAATGCCGTGTGCAACATATGAGCCATATGGCACCATATTCTTTTGCTGCCACATAAGGGATTGGCCTGTCTCCATGGCACACATAGTTTACCCTGTTACCTGTCACCACCTCAGCTGTGAGACACTTTGTGTCAGCAATCACTTTTACAAGTCACATGGTTACGAATAAATTCTAGTGGTAATACTTTGAGCCTTTCACTTCTCATGGTGGTGTGCAGGCAAAGCTGTCATGAAACCCTTTTAAATTTCATTTTTGGAAACAATCATTGACCGAGATTTTTTTAGGCTTTTCTTGTCACATTTATTTACGTACTGCTACGTACTGTTGCTTGTTGGTGGTTAACAGCCACTGCAACAATATCATGGCGTTGTGAACTGTTATCAATAAAAACACTGTTAGTTTGAGAAGGTTAGTTTGTCCTTAAATTGCATATTGTTTTGCACACCTTTGTTGTGTGTTGATATCAAGTTGGGTGTACCGAGCTTGGTTAAGCAAGGCTTTTTTGTCATCTTGTGAAACGTTCATTAAAGGTCAGAAAGAGTAACTGAATATATTCCACTTTTCCATACAACTGCGCTACAATAGTGAGAGGCCTTGTCTCCAGTTTATGCAAAAGTTGTGGATGTGTCGAGGAGGAAAAAAAGTATGCTGTCTGTTGAAACCTTGCTGCTTTCAAGGACATGCCATACATAACACATAAATACCTCGGGGATATGTTTTTTCCCCTGCTTAATAGTACATCTTTTACAGTATATAGAATGAAGTGCATCCTGTTTCCTCCCCTTTTTAATTAATTGTGAAGACTATGATACTTGCATACTTATGTGGATGCAGTTTCTAAATAGGTAGAAAGGAGCAGAGGAGCCATATGGTGTTGTCTGACATGAAGAAATTAGGCCACCAATGCTGTCTGTTCATTGTCATCAACCTGGCCACCTGCTTTGCTTCTGCAGCGGGTAAACCGGTGTAGACCCCCTCCCACTGCCGCATTCTCAGTCCAACTTGTTATATCTTCATAAAACAAGCTTTAACAGAAAACCAAACTATTCAGGGGCACATCAAATTTTGATACAAATTAGGTAGAAAGGCCAGTGGAAGTTGTTTGGCTTTGCTCCAGCGAGTTCAGTAGTTTCGTCTAATATTAAAAGTAAACAGATATGTTTGTTTGTGGCTTGAGCGTGGTGATACAGATGGTTAGATTGGCCCCTGTCATATCCTAGGTTGTGTCCTTGACGTAGGGATTCTGGTTGGTAGTGCCAAGGCCCACACACTGAGTAGCCTTACTTTTAATACGACATCCAACCAACATTTTTTTAGTGCTTCTCAATGAGCATAGCCAGTGTGAACAGGACAATTTTTTTCTTTGTGCTTTCCTTTGAGACAGATATAGATGCACACATTTCATCAGACCCTCCGAACTCTCAGGCCACCTTTCCACTGTTTGTTTGCAATGTAATCAGGAACCTGAATTAACTGCGTTGTGATGTGCCTGTGAGAAAACACATGGTGGGACTAAAGCTCAGACTATCAGTCAGCAGACAGTTACTTAGGTCGCATTACAAGCTGCCGGGTTCCACTCAGAGCAGACACATTTAAAGCAGACCTCATTGCCGAGAGAACAACCTCCAGGGACAGACTACACACTCTTCCTGAGGCACTTAATTTTTTTTTGTGTCTGAATTAATTTTTCATCATCGTGCTCTAGACTCAGCGCAGCTCCATGGTTTCACTGATCTACAGTGGCGCAAACTGTCCTATCCGTTTGGCAGCGACTCACAGGCTACACCCAGCTGCTATGTTTGTGGCTTTGGTACGATGACACGGATAGTTATTTAGATCGTCCTCTGTCGTATCAGCTTGGTCTGTGTCCTTGACTTTTGGATACTGGGAAAAAGTGCCAAAGCCCACACGGCACCAGGCAGCTTTAGTTTTAAAACTCCTTCCAACTAATTCTTAGCTCTTTGCTGCCAGTACTGAATTCCAATGCATGTGACTGGTAAGAAGTTTGGCTTAGAAAAAAACAAACAAACTGTAAAATGGAATTATATTTACCAAATTCCAGCAATTATCGATACTGCTTTTGGTTACATTTTTGATATTCATTTCAACCACCCTGTGTGAAATGCCTTGAATGTCTGAATATACATTATCTTTCAATTTTTTTTTTTTTAACCCCTTTGAATTGCAGAACACAACCAAGGCTAAATACAGTGCATAGTTGTGTCCTCTGAAAACTGTGTAATGTATTATTTCTATGATCCGCCACAAAGCTCTGAAGAGTCTCGCCAAAAAACCTTTGGTCCAGACAGAAGACGGGTATTGTCTGAGCTACTGGGCAGAAAGAGTTAAAAGGTCTTCTCAGTTGACTTGGCCCCATCAACTGTCAACAAGTCTTCTAGGCCTTTGCTTGAACCTTGAATGTGCTGGATTCCAGTCTTGTTCTGGTTTTGCAGGGAGGTTTTTACTCACTGCAGCCCCACGGAGCCTGAGGAAGGATTAAAGATTGATGAGAGCTCTCAGAATCAGTTTATTGCTCTAGAGATCCTCGCATGTGTTATGAGTGGGAAGATTGTGTTGCTGTTTTGCCTCATAGAAGTTCATGAGGCTGGTGAAGCACTGTACTGTATAGTGTTTGACAATCAAGGTTAGATTGTCTTTTTTTTTTTTCCTTTTTTTTGCACAGCAGTTAGCCCTTGGATTGCCAGAGCACTGCGAGTAGCCAACAGTACAGTATATTCTGATGTGAAATGTGATGAAATACTTGTGCTATCAAAAAGAGAGGCTTTCATGTTTCCACAGACTTATGCATTTTGCCTGACTTCAAAGTTGATAAAGGCTACACTCACTCACTATTGCAGATAATACCTGCACCATCTTGAATAAATTCTCACTTTTGCCTCTTCGCAGCACTACATCTGTCTGAGACGAACATGAACTGTATCAGTTCAGCTTCAGTGGAGAAATACATTTTTAATACAGCTGGATTTTTGGGGTACTTATGTTTAGACTCAATGCATACAGAAGTTAGTGAGCCTATGACGACGGGAAAACTAGTTTTAACATTTAAAAAACCTGAATGGAATCACCAGAAATTCAATAGATAATGAATAAATAAATAGAATAAAAAGTCGAAATACTGTAGAAATACTTGGCTAAGGTGGAAAAGCAAAACGGAAATGTCCACTGAAGCTTCCGCTCCACAGAGGAGACAAAAAATTGATTATCATCAGATCTGTGCTTAGCCATGAGGAGACCTGTAGAGTTCCTCAAATTAAGACATGAAACAAAATTAAATGGCATCACTTTTCCAACATTTAGTTAATGTGTGGTTTGAGAGACGTTGTTTAAATGACTTGATCTTGTTGCGCCCTCTTCTACAATGGTTTAATGGCACCGACTGGAGAATTAGTGCCACCAACTGTTTATCTTGATGCTCCCAGCTCCGAGTATTCGCATATAAGTGGTGGCTGGTATTGTTTTCTGGAAACTCTGTTATAATTCTTGCTACATTTGGATGAACATCATGTAACTATTAGAAGCCATTGAAGTACTGAGATTTTTCAGTTTGGTAATAATGCAGAATAAATGGATCTCTCAAACCATAGTCTCGCAAAGTATAGAAAGCCCAGAATTTTTTTTTTTTTTTTTTTACAAATTATCTTTCTTATAGATAACATATATTTTTTATTTATTTATTTATTTTTTATTGGCCTGTTGTTTAGCATTTCACCTAAAATGAAAATTATTTTAGTATGTTGAGCATAAATATTGACCTTGGAAACAGTAGTTTACCAAAAAAAATGAAAAAAAATTCTCAATGCAAGGTCTGTTAAGTATTTTTTTCTGGAGCTTTTAACCGTGTTCTTACAGTATTAATAAGCAGATGACGAACCTCATCCCTTGGTCTACGCTAAGTAAGAAAGATTAGTATGGGAGTTTCACTTTGAGAACTTTGCTGTCCGTGGTCTAATTGCTTTTCCTTTTCCAACCTGCCACATATTAAATATTAACACAAAATATTGTCTATCATGAACTTCAGTTTAAATATGTCTGCAAAAACTCATATCTGTCAAGCCTTAATTGATGCATTTGAAGCAGACCTGAAGCAATGATAGAAAACTCGTTGGGGACAAATAGCAGACAGTATTACAACACATTAATTTTTTGGTGCTGAGTTTAATTTTTCATCCATGTGCTATAGACTCAGCATGGCTCCGTGGTTTCACTGATGAACAGTGGAGCAAACTGTCATCTCCATTTGGCAACTACTCACAAGCTACACCCAGCTGCATCCTACGGCACGGGGTATAAGGGGGTGGGGTGGGGTGGGGTGGGGGGCTGCTAACAACACAGGGCTTTATTACCTGGGAAATTAATGATCTGAGAGACTAAGATGTAATGGCTGAACCATCTGCAAGAAATCATCCTAGATAGGACCTATCCCCTTTCCTATCTGTATCCGTCTATTCAGCCATAATGCTCCAGGAGCATAAATCAGTGAGCTAATTCATAGGAGGGAGGAGAAGACACTACAGTTAGCAAACACAACCTTTTGATTATTTACCTTCAGTTACAGTTAAGTATGTTTTGAGATTTGTTTTATTGCTGTTGATGGTTTTCCTTGTAATTTACAAATGTGATTGCTGACTGCAATTAGAAATATATGTTTTAGAAGTACATGAATGTTTTGTTGATTTATTTCTTCCTTCTTTGTCATTAAACTTTCTGACCTTTTCTAAATGTGCCGTGTACTGTAGTGACAGTTACTGGGAAAAGGCTGGAGCTCAATGAAGTTGTAGTTGATGTCATTACTGGTGCAGGCCTGGTTTCTATGGAATGGTAGAGCTGGGCTATAGATGATTGGCTGGCAGAGCATTGGAAGGAGCCAATAGAATCGCAAGGCTTTATGTGTGGAGCGCAGGCGCACCAATAGTGAGTGAAGAGGCACCCCCTGTTGCATGGTTGTAGAATTCGCTCTCCTGGCTCCATTTTAAGCCCTGCTGGGGCTTGCCAGTCCACAGTTTTGAGAGATTATGACCTACAGTAACGGACCACAATGCCATGAGGCCTCAACAGTATTCTACTTTAACGGCAGATTTACTCCATAAACCCTGAGGATCTTGTAGCTGGATTTGGTTGCACTGCTACTGTATGTTCATGGTCTGTTCTGAGAAGTAGGAATTGTGAGCTCAGAGCTCGGAGAAAGGACCTGATGAAAATCAGGCATTTTCACCATGGCTGGCAAAAAAAAACAAAAAAAAAAACAAAAAAAACCCGCTCTGGCCTTTCGCAGTGAAATTTGATAGGATTATGCAGATGATCACACTATGGAAATGAATCCTGACACCAAACTTTCTCCAACTCTCTTAATTGCCACAAAAGTCCATATTGTATTTGCAAAATTCGAAACTAATAATTTAGTCTTTAGAAGGCCATTTTGCCCTAGATTAAATAATGTGTTATTAATTTGATAGATTCCATTATTGCCTATTAACTATTCAAACATGGTAATAGATCATTTGCTAACTTGTGAGGAGAGGAAATGAAATGGTTTGGTCAGATTTGAATAAAAACTGCCTTCAGTGGCCATAAGCTTTTAATCATTTTCACCAGATTAATGTTATCTTGATTCTTTTTGGACATATCAGATTTTCACATGATAAAAATACCCTCGGCTCCTGTGCAGTTGGCAAATTCCCTTCCACAACTGCAAAATTTCTCCCCAGCTGCTAATCATTTTTTTTTCCTTTTTTTTTTTTAGTGAGACCATGTTGTAGCTGCTGTTTGTCACATGTCTTGTGAACGCATCTTCACCTAGACATCCTTGTGCTGTTAATAGAGCTGTTAGCCAGACTGCCATTCAGCCTTATACACTGTACACGTCCTCTCAGCTGACAGGGTGCAGAACCAGGAGGTTCCTCATATGAAAAGCTCTGACCTTTCTTTTGTGGTGCAATCAAATGGGGCTGCCTTGGTCCTTGGCTCTGAATAATTAATTCCTCCCCTCAGTAGGAGTGTTTGCTAAACAGTGGGGTCCTCGGCAGTTCACTTTTTCTGCACCACTGCCACTAAACCCTAGGGGAGAGACGAGTGTACGCTTTAGTCAGACTTAAGATGTGCCTTTCAGAGAAATGAGAGACAGTCAGGAGATATTGGAAAGCCTCTCTTTTCTTTTTTTCTCCGCAGAGAAAAGACAACTGCATACAAAGGACGGTAGTGGGCAAACTTTGCATAATTCTTTGCTCCTTTTTTACAACAGCGGGATTATTTGTTGTCAAAATAAATTCAAGATGGGACTAATTATTCTTGCTTTTTTCAAAGATTAAACTCCTTATCATAGAAGTGTGTGTGTTGATACAGTAAATTTGTGTGTAAATCCACCAACACACCCATTACAAAAGGTTAATTTTACTTTGGAGTCGTAATGTCATGGTCAGCCCTGGAGTGGATTGGTTTGTAGGACAGCCTCAACTTAAACCATTTGTTACTCTTGCCTTCCTGCAAACCAATCCCATGTGAGGTGGGCCTAATGTAACGCCCCCTACTGAATTTGCCTCGTAACAGCGTCATCTCCACCCCCAGTACACACTCTTTCATCATCCATAGAGGAATAATATATCGTAGGGAGGTGCTCCTGAACCGTCCTCCACTGGCAGTGTGTGTGACAGTCACTTTGATCTCACTGTGAGAGGCTGAAGCTCCAGGAGAAATTATCAATGAGATGGGGAAAGAGAGAGAGAGAGAGACAGAGAGACAGGAATAGAGAGGAGGTGGGAGTGCTGCGTGGTGGTGGTGTGTGTGTGTGTGTGTGTGTGTGTGTGTTAAAAATGGTCCATCCAATTAGAAAGTGATATTTATTATTTAGTGCCCAGGGCTTACGAGTCTGGGCAAAATTAAAATAAGTGTCACAACATTTATGGAAAAGTTATAATTTGCTTTTCAGTGCTCTTCAATTATAAACATACAATAGAAGTTTCTCTCATGGCAACGTATTTCCAAAATGTCACATTGCCTCCACCCTGCAAACCTCTAACTCTAGCTGTATGCAAGGGGGCAGTACAGGACTTCATTAGAGGAGACAAAAACCTCTAACTGCTCAACTTCTGTGAAAGCTTCATTTAAGATAAACCCTGTGATGAAGCATTAGCAGTGGTCCAGCTCCACACTAGATCTGCATAAAAGCTCGTGGATTCTGTCACAGAATACATAATAACCTAACCTACTTTTCAGTGGCAGATATCAGATGATCAAACGTGTTTCTGCTGAACAATAGTGTATTTGTGGAGTATTTGCCTTCAAAGGAGGGTGAAATGATGTTTCACCTTGTTTATTCTTTATTCATTCTTGTTTACATATTCATAAAAACAAACCATATTTTTTGTCTCTGAGTAGCCCATTTCTCCAAATTAAAGCACATTTTGACAATGCATTTCAAGCAGCATTGGCATACTGCTGCTTCCTTTTGTGAATGGAATACAGACATATTGCAAGCCATCATGTTTGAACTGTATTAAAAAGAAGAGGAAGTAGGTCAGATGATACATGCAAAAAAAAAAAAAAATGATTTGTGTAGTTGAGTAAAAGTTCATTCTTGGCCTTGGAAATAGTGAAAACAGTTTATTAAGATAATCCTGTCAAACCACATTTATTTTCTTTATAACTAAAAGGAAGACATTTCTCTAATTCATGTTAAAATTAAGACATTGACTGAAGCAGTTTCTCCTGCAATGTTAAATTACTTAAAATTGATTTTGATCAACATACTTATATCCTCGAAAAACCCATACATCACCTAGAGCTGTATATCTATATCACAACATAAGACAGATGAAACAATAAAAATACCTTTTAAAAGAAATCTCTACAGAATCTCGGGAAAACAAACAAACATCAAAAGCAGAACTTTGAAACAAAGCAATATACTGCCTTTTATAAAACTAGGAGAAAAACATTGCTTGGCACATCTGCATATGAAAAATTGCAGTGTAATGAAGACATATTAGCCCATAGAAATGTTATTATGGGAGTAGGGAGGGGATTGTTTTTTCATAGGGAGATCAGATATGGTGCTGTCCTCAGACTTGTTTTTAGTCCTGATCTCATCTGTTTGGCATGAAGGGGGAGCTGTGGCTCCTCCTGTCTGACCAAGGTTACAGCTCCGGGCTGCACTGTGTGCCTTGTACATTTTCTCACACTTTTCTGGCTGCGCTGTGCCACATTGATTTAAATGTATCTGTTGAGGGGAAAATAATCAATGCAAATTCCCTGGCAGTGCAGCCAACAAATAAGACATGTCTGATTCATCAAGCGGACATTGCTATAAAGACCACTCTTTCTCCTTTGTCCCATTTCTCCCTCCCTCTCTCTCTCTCTCTCTCTCTCTCTCTCTCTCTCTCTCTCTTCCCTCTCACCTCTGGGCCACTTCAGCCTTTTTTACTCAGTTCACCTTTCTCTGTTTAAAAACTCTTAGTCTGAATTAGTGGAAGGAGCTTTAAGTCCATACATATACCTGTGGAACTGCAGCATAGCCTTTTAATTAAGGTAGGTGCAAATATAATTATTAGACATTTAAAGTGGTTATTTTTTCTCTTATTCATTATTACTTCAGTTTTGCACATTAAATTATTGGGGAAAACATTTCCATTCATCCATCTGTCAACTTCTTATATATTAAAGGGAAAATAATAATTATTATAGACTAGTTCTCAATGCACAAAAAATAGTTTGGTCTTTATATGATTTAATTTCTTTAATTTCATTGTTTATTGAAGAAAGTTAATTTGAAACATGTCCCTACTTCTTAACCGCATTACAATGAAAGTAAGTCAACATGTCGAGCAAGAGGGAAGTCTCACCTGGCACCTAACCTTAACATTTTGTTTTGCTCCAGCTTGAACTTGGTCAAACGGTCTGGCTCCTGACAAGGGCAGAGTGTAGCCTGTGTATGTAAATTCACTACATGTGTGAGAGAAATAAAGGCAGGGGCTATTTGGAAATTCCTGTGTGATGAAAGGGAAAGAATATCCCCCAAAAAATGATTAATGCGGTGTTCAGGTACACAGAAGATTGAGTGATCCTGTCATCACGCCATATGGTACCAATTTATTCCGGCAAGCATAAGGCAAACTCAGTGGAGGAGCTCTCACGACTGTGTGCCTCCAACACACTCCAAAAAGAACAAAAAAAAAAACAACAACAATGTGTGTATATATATATATATATTAACAAAAGCAGACACATAATTTTTTTATTTTTCAATTAAGTGCTGATCTTTATTATCTTTAATTTCAAAAAATAATTTCTTGTGGAGGTCCAGGCTTAGACAAAGGCCATAAGTAATTACTAATTTTAACATATTGTTAAAAGCCACTCCCATTATTATCATTATTATTACTGGCATGTGCCCACATTCCATTTCTTTTTTTCACATGTGGAAAAGTGACATTAGCCTCCGTGATGCAGGTTAGCACTGCACAATGAAGGGTGTGTAGGACTTAGAATACCACACTTCCAAATGTTGTGAGCATCATCTTGTGTTTCCCTGCTCCTCCTCCTCATCAAACATCGGTGAAACAAATTCAAATGAAAGCTGACTAATACTTTAGAAAGAAAAAAGAAATCAGCCTGTTTTTAAATCGAAGACGTAAAGTAATTCCCCAAATATGGTCCAGCAGATGTGGGATAGTGGAACATTTTCAACAATACAGCTTATTATTTTGACAGCAACTCCAGGGGCTTCATTGGTCCTTGGCTTCAGAATGTACAGTCATTTTTTCTTAAATATAGCCAGGTAGGAGACAGAAATTTAGTTTGGATCTGACAAGCCTGTCGAATCAGGCTGAGGGCTGTATTTTGACATGGTTTGTTCATCCTCTTGCACTTAAATAGGGTCTTTTCCCAGAAATAGACATTCTGCAATACTGAAGACTCACTGACTGAAAAGCAACTGCATATGAAATATTTTAGGGACAGTGGTTCTAATGCAATAGAAGTGTACTTAACCTTGTTGCTGGAGTATTTTTTTTTTTTTTATACAAAATTGATTGAAATGATCCAGCAATGGTGTGTTTTTATTAGCTGTTGTTGCCATACTTTTTTTTTTTTTCTAAATACACTATCATGTGAGATGTGACTACTCTAGGGTAATGTAGTCTTTCACCAGGCATCTGTGCAGTGCTTGACATTTTGTGACGTTTCTGAGATGCACCGAGTGCAGTGTCTTTGAATCCCATGACATCGATATCTCTTTCTAATGCCGCTGCAACATGACTTTCAACTCTCTTATCGCCTATCTGGAGTCACAAGCGGAAATGAGTGTTTTTTGAAAATGCAGATGGCCATTGGCAGAGGGGAAACAGGTTAGGGAGCTGGACTCCTACCACTTTTCTTTTTCACTACCTTGTTATTTGTCGCCTCACCCCTGCAGGGCATGCTGACAGGAACTGATAAACCTCTTTATGGGCTGAACTGAATTGGCTCCTATTATCCAAGGTGTGGAGCTGCTCAATGGTGGAAATAAAAGACTTTATCCACTGCCCATCTGCCCACCAGTCACTCTCTGCCCAGTTTTCAGGATTCCACGAAGCTGTGTCCCATTTGTGCTTGTAATAGTTGTATATAGCTAGGTCTGAAAAAAAACACCGTTACCGTCTTTTGAGAGAAATAAATTTTTTGCCAAATGCCTCATTTGAATACTGGCCCTAATAGCCACGGCTGCAATGAAAAATAAATTGCAGTCATAAAATATTTTAATATATGGGTGTAGCTGCAGTTGTATTATATGGGTGTATATTTGGGCGTAACTGTAACATTGAACAGAAAAAAGAGATTTGCTTATAAAGGAGCTGAGCCAGATTTCTAATGTTTGACTTGTAATCAAGGAAGTAAAACCATGGAAATCATCGAAAAGTCACTCTTGTGGCTTTTGGCTCTCTATGAAGTCTGTCTGTGATTCCACTGACATCATGTCATTGTAACAGTGTCTGAGGGATAATGCAGCTACAGTGCTGTTTTATACGAATGGTGGAGAAGTACAGATTAGAAAACATGTACCTCCATATTGTTTGAATACTGGTACGTACGACTGTGTGCTGCTATTTTATCGTCGTTATGAAACATGTCACTGTACCCATAAATCAGTGAAATCACCCACAGTCACTGTATAAAATAATCTACTTATTTCTCAAACCAAAGAACTAATGAATTGTTATTTTTTCAGGTGTAAAGCTGCCGCGTGATAGAAATTTATTTATCAGCAAGGTTTGCGGCTTGTGATTTTGGTTGTTTCTTGGTACGAATGCAATTCTGTTTCCTCATCTACCCTTATTTCCTAGGTGCTAGAGTTCCTCACTGTTGGCTTTTCCTCCGTTCCCCATATGAAAACTGGTATTCTTTCTCATATGTTGTGCCTTGTATCACATATGTATCACACCCAAGAGAAACAAGCCATAGTGCTTTTTGATATGTAAGGTTTGACAGTTCACTTTCCACAGAAAATAGTAAAAACAATACTTATTAGATTAGCATGTAACATTTAAAACTATCTGCTGTCAGGCAACCGTGCATGTTTGTGTTTGACATACGTATATTTTTACAGCTTGACATGTGATACTGCCTTAATTTAAGCTCTGTTGAAGCTGAATGCCGGTGCTCAGTGGCAGTAATACTGTATTGATTTTCTGCAATCTGTTAATTTCACCATCGTTCTTTTTTCACAGAATTTTTTTTTGGGAGCATTTTATCACGCCACATCCTAAATGTGTGTTTTTAGACCTTTCCTGGGTCAACTCAAGTTCAGCCAGATTTATTTATATTGTGTGTCGTCTGGCAAACAGGTTTGTTGCAGAGTGCTTTACAGGAGGCAAAGGATACAAGAACAAGTTATAACAAAAGTAGTTATTTAAAAGAAGAGCTCAAATAAATAAATCACAAACTCCAGCTTGCACGTCAGCTTGTATCTTGGCTTTTTTTTTTTTTTTTTGCATGAATGCTATTAGATATGATGGCACACGAATGACAGCAAATCTGCCGATAATTAGACAAATGAAGTCAATGTGAAACAAAAAGAAGCAGTGACTAGTAAGGTATGAATAAATGCATAGCTGGATCTCAACTCAAAACCTAAATACCAAGATATTTGTGATTAGTATTAGTATTGACCTACATCTAATACTGATCCAAACCATTCTGCACTGACTGTGGCTTGACTCCGCATTTCCAATATCTACTAAATAGTAGTTCTGAATATCAGCTTCTAAAGACTCTCTGTATGTGTCTGAAACTATGTGTATAAAATTGCAGAGATACAACATGACAGTTAAAGCATGCTGCATAGAAAACATATGGATGCCTTAAGGTTGACGCGTGTCTCGGCAGTCTACAGTCTGCTAAGTGCAGGAGAATCACTGTCTAAGTGATTTGTATCTTAAAATGTGTTAATTCTGTGGCATTGTGCCAGTCTGAGATCCCAGATGTTTACTCTTAAGGTTCACCAGTTCCGTATCACACTAGAGTAAATTCAGCATTCAGCTTTGTGCTCATTGAAATGCAAAGAGATTCTATCCTTGATTATAGGGCCACCTGAAAATAAGATATACTTCATGGTGACTAAGGGTTGCAGATTTTAAGTCAGTGCATAAATTTTAGTGATTTGGAAGTGTTATTTGGGAAGCTGTATTAAATATTGTATTACATCTCAAATCCTTGAGTCACCTTGAGATGCTACAACTCTCTATCAAAAGCGCTGTAGATGTGTTATTGTTCTTCTGAAATGGATGAACATGGCATTAAATTAAAGCTGACTGTCTGTACTCTGAAGTCATTATTTGAAATCCAAAGAAATAAGAGTACACAGCCAAAAAGTCACTTTCTAAATGAATTTGGAACCATAAGTCCCTATTTTAAGTGTACCACACATGCCAAATAAACATTTAAGGATAGAAGTGGCTGTGATTTGAAGAAAAGTTTTAGTTTGTGCAGTGCACTGACAATATCCCATCCTCCATAGCTTATCTTAAGCCAACTGGTGTTTAAAGGAACTACAGTATTTCACTTCAAAATAATCATGCTTGTTTATATGGCAAATACCATGACTTTACGGATGCATTGCTGCTTACCCTTTTGAAGGATCACATTATAGTAATTTGCGAAAAGGTAACCGTGTCTCTAACTTTTCAAGAGTTCTTTAAAAAAGGAGAAGTGCCTTATTTAATACCTTCATTTTGTAAAATGGCACAGTGTCAGAGTTCAGGCCTGATATGCAAGGCCTCCATGTAAGAAAGAAAGTTTACTTACTGAATGTCACTTTGAACAGAGAAAAAAGAGAAAAAAAAAATATCTGGTGAAATGTCAGATTGTTCAAGGTGGCTGGAACCAGTTACGCTCACTTAATATTTGTGTCAATTGACTGGTTTAAGAAATACAGATGACACCGATCCAAATCCTCGAGAGGAGAGGTTTAGGCTGTGTGACAGGGAATCTCTCCCCCAAGCCAAGTGTATAATGACTCTGTTTGCATGGGGAATGGAACAAATAGAGCCAAAGATGGATGTCTAGTTTACTGTAGCACTATCTGAGGAGTTTTGGACCGCTTTAAGCAAGTTATCAAAGCCATCTGTTTGGGCCTACGGGCAGAGGCTGATTAATATAGCCATGGATTGAGAATGTCACAAAGGAACTAAAGTCACAGGCACCAACTACAATATTTCTGAAGCTAGTAGAAGGATTTAAAGCCTCACTCCAACCATACTGGTGTTGATCCTTCACCCAAGTAGCATCAAAAATGTACAAGAGAGGCATGACTTCAGGTTATTCTGTCATGTCTCATTATTGAGTGAGCAAAAAATGTTTTGAAAAAAAAAAAATCTGCTTTGGGTGCCTTCAGGGTCATATTTGTTGAGTATCCTGTGGCCTGTATGAGATGGTATTTGAGAGACATGCACCCCGGCAAGAGAGATGTGAGTCGTTCTATAAAGAGGCAAATGACAAAATTTTGGTCAAAATGGATTGGTGTGATGGAAAAGAAAAAAAAAAAGATGTTGAAAAAGGCTCATGGCCCAGAATGTTAAACTGCTTGTTGTTATCGGAGAAATAAGTAGCTCAGCACTAACAAAGTACTTTATTGACAATTTGAGGTGTCACGTTGAATTTAAGTTGCCACAAAGTTACAGTTAGTTAGCAATCAGTGAATTACCACATCAGTTATACTGAACATTTTTAAAACAGCTTTCGTCTTATTAGCATTTAGATGGGCATGGTAAATGGGATATTGCACAGGACACAATATAAAAGCAACACCCAATTCATTGACTCTGTGCTAACCACTCGCAAATACATCAATAAAAACAATCAGTAGTCCTACACTGCCCATCCTTGCCATTTGAATTATTTCAGTTCAATTTAACTGCAGTGTCCCACCCTTTCAAGCACCACAACAACATTCGAAGTGCTCAGTGGCTTTCTATTTTGGACTAATAATCCAGAAAACAGATTTCCCTTTCAGACCAGTAAGCTAAGCGTCATTGATAGTTAAAGGAAGACATTAGCATGAGTCGGTGGTTAATGACATTGTTTAATGGTGTGTTCACTTTGTTAATATGGCTGACAACACAGACACATTATGCTCGCAACTTTGAGTTGTTGTGAGTTCAATATGAAGAGTCACTTTCAAGGATAAGTTCACAAATTTTCAAATCATCTTTCAAATGGCTTCTTGCCTGGAGGCTAGTCAACAGGGCAGGTGAACAGGGAGTGATGAGTGGGTTAAAAGTCCCGAAACATGCAGGGCAAATTGTGAGGGAGCAATTATATAGACTTTTCTTAAGACAAAATGTCCACCAAGTGATGCAAATTGATGAATTACAAGACTGGTAATGGATGTTTTGAACGATGGCTAACTTGAGACCTTGTTATTAAAGGTTTAGTTACAATGAATAATGAAAATGTTGAACTACTTATGCCATTGTCGAAGGCAAGCTGTTTCCATCGATGAGTTTTAAGTACTCAGTTTAATAGAAAACAAACAAGTGTGTAGGTTTTTGTTTCTCCAAGAAGTACCATATGACACAGAAATACACACTGAGAGCTCTGATCCTATGGTGAACCTCCAAGATAGCTCAAGTAATTAGTATAATCTCCGTAGGATGCATTCACTTCTCATAGTTAATTATAACAAATTCCCTCTCCATGATCCGCAGTGCTCTTGGATCAAATGTTCCAACTGCATTGAATAGATAGAAGCATCTGTCACAAGTCTCTGTCTTCAGAAACTCTAAACCCTGTGTGGTCATTGAGAGCTGCATCTCTCAGTCTTCCTGTGCTCAGACGGGGTTTTAATTTTATAGCTATATGTCTCTAATTGTGGGATTTCAGACGTGAATGCACTCCTTTTCTTTAAAATCCCTTTCGTAGCATTGAGAGCCCCTTAAAAAGCATGATGCACTCAACCTTGAGAATGTATCAATAATTCAAACACATCATCCTCTCATGATGTAGCTGTCTGAAATTGGGGAGACTCTGTCTGAGGGATAATATTGCACTCTGTCACATCTGACTAGCTGTCACCTGCTGGAGCGTGGCTACACCCAGCTAATAAATGCAGAGACAAAGCATGCACATTTTCATGATTTGCAGTGCAGTAACTGCTGCCCTTAGCAGGAAACGCGACTTTTAGATCCCACAATGTCCAGATAGTAAATAGCTGGAGCCTGCATACATTGCTGGACTGGTCTTGAGGATAAAATTGATTCTAGGGGTTTCCTTATTCCTTGTTTTGGCCCCACTTCCAATTAGAGTCCTTAATTATGGCGTATCTGCCGATAGCAAGGCCAATCCATTACTTTGAAAAATTATTTTTACTTTTGTCTACATACAGTAGTGTAAAATCAACATAAAGTTGGCCAACATTAGAATTAGTAAAGCACTTTAATCATGTTTTGAAAGCATCAATGTGGCTCTGTTTTTCACAGGACCCTTTAGACGGGACTTTGAACAAAATACTGAAGTTCAAAATGTGAAAAACGAAAAAATTTTAAAACTCAACGTTGCTCTGCGTGCATGGTTTGCTGACACATGCTGTCATATCATTAACTGAAACCGCTGGCTGTTGTTTATTCGTTTTGTGTGCTCTGCAGTTCACTAGCTGTGTGGTTCCAGTGTTTTAATGGTGTGCAATGGTGCATTTTTGACAGCTGACATACCTAGAGCAAGTATAGTAAACAGATGGGTCTTAGACTGATACTAATTGATTTAAAACAAAAAAAAAAACTGGATCAGCCCTGAGCCTGATTCTGCATATTGGCTCAGGACATCCCAAATTTTTTTAGTCCTTGGAAATTTATTGATTTTGTCTAATTAAACTTATAGAAAATGTTTGATTTCATGGCACATTATTGATGGCAAATCATTTCCTGTCCCCTTTTCTACTGTAATCCAAAGACATCCACCTCAAATGGTTTGAACGCTCTTAATTGTCCATAGATGTGAATGTACTGTAATGTGCCTGTATATTTGCTGTGTGTTGGATTTCCCCCTCCCATCCACCGTGTAGAGGGAATGCTCTGTCTCTTGATGACCCTGATGATTGTATCGCAGAATATTTTATTTTTGCAGCATTCACAGGACAGCACAGTCTCAAAAAATGTCAAATGAGTACAGAAGTGGAAACAAAAATTACTTGCTCTGGGCCCTGCTGAAATTGCACTGAAATGTATCTCACTCCAGCAGAAAAGGATTTGAAAAAAGAAAAAATAGACATATTGACAACTTAAATAGGACATTTAAATAAAAACAAGTAAAAAACGAGGGTTAAGGTCAGACAGATGAAACTTTGTTTAAGTGATGGTTGGTGACAAATTTTATTAAAAAAACTCCACCTCCTTCCTCCTACACACATTTTAACTCAGAGTTGAAGGCAATGTGTCTATAGCCACCATCTTGACCTTCATAATCACACGTCTCTGTGCTATTTAATTGTCAAACCACTGCCTGCTCCTGTAGGTGAACCTCCTTCACATATTCCATGTCTCCTTTTGCACATACTGTATCTGCATTGTGAGAGACTTTGTTGATTGCAAACATTTCTTGAGACTGGTCTGTTGCAAAATCCCTTCGCTAAATTCACATGTCATGAGGCCCTTTCTGTGATCTTCAGTGTATATTGCTGCACAGTAAAGCCTGCAGAAACACTCAAGTAAGCTTTTGAATTTTTTTATTGGGTGTGATGCCAGAGTTTTGTGCTGTTCTGTATCTGTAAGAGGCTATCAATGAAATTCATTATCCAGTATGTCAACTATGTTAAATGATTCACCATCTAAATGGTGAGGTCTGAAAATCTATTATCTGTTGTCATTTTCGCTGATGAGATAGCAATGGATTTGACTTGACTCTTCAAATTAGATTCATTCATCAGTATGGTTGAAAATGAATACAAATTTTCCTGATCAATTTGGCTCTCTCCCAGTAACGCCTGGTACAAGATAACCAAACATGGATAATTAGTAGATATAAGAAATCATTACCCACTGTTAATCAAGGTGGAAGTTTGTCCTGTTCATTGTCATTCCAATAACAGCACACTTGTGAGACTAGTGTAATATAATCAAGATATCTATATCTGAGAAGTTTTGGCTCAATTAGTTCTCCTAAACACTCAAGGCTGAGTGCCGTGCTAATTTTGTCCTCTACTGAGCACCTGCAGTGCAGTCAATGTGCTCTCTGGCAAACTTTATAATAAGAAAAATATTTATCAGGCATATCTTGGCATAGATTTTTCACAAGAGATACAAATTTGAAGAAAAGGTATTGTCATCATTTTATTTCGGGAAATTCATGAAAAAGTGGAATGTCCTCAGGACGATAAACACATTAAGCAGATTACATCTAACATAAACAATCAATGTGGACTGTTTTAGAGAGCAGAGCAATACTCATCTTTGTCTATTTGATAATCTTGTTTAGTCTCCTTGCAACAAACAGTCCTGAAAATGAACAGTCACGGAGAGATAATACCGTTTAGTTTCAGTGGGAACGTGCTCTGCTTCCCTTGGGCTGGAAGATATTTGGATGGTCGAGTGAAAAATTGCCCTGAATTCTGACCAATGAATCGTGTTACACATGCTTTAATGCATTTCATAAATAATCTGCCTGAGAAGGTAATTAGTGCAGGTGTTTACACATATTTCTGCCATCAGGGTGCACAGTAGGATCACAGTTGGCTGAGTGAGTTTTAGGTTATTAAATTAGGCCCAAGGTAGCAGGAAGAAGGATGAGCTACAGTTGGGCAGGTATGAGCAACAACATGTTCCCTATTCATCATCCAAACAAAAAAATATATATTTTCAGGATATTATGCAGGTTCAAGTTATCTCCCATTTGAGGAACGCATTCTGTGTTTGCATAATCAGGCCTGTATGCAGAAAGATTTGTCATATTCAAGAGAGGTCAGTCGTAGAGAGACATCTCTCTGGGGGGTTTTCCAAACATGAAAGACGGGGTGGACCTGAAAATGTAAGAATTAAACTGCTTAACTTTACAGGGCCAATTTAGGAAAGTAAATCATTTTATCACCTAGCAATAATGCAACAATGTAGTGCAAGATGCGTGAGAAAATGTGGATTCTGATTGTATTGTTTGCCACTGCCTTGTGAAACATTTACTTTGTAGCTCCTGCGCCATGTAGAAGATCTTTCTCTTGCTCTGAGTTTGGGGAAATACTTCATTTAACACCACAGAGACCTGTCTATCAGTTTCCTTAGAACAACTGTGACCTGCTGTCTGCTGGATGCATATACCCCAGTCCAATTGCTGTTAAAACATCAATGCTTCTCAGTGCTGAATAAACTCCACATGTGATGACAGGTCTTTCCCTGGGGTGTGTTTAGTTGTTCCATTGCCCTCACCTTTTTAGCCTGGAACAGTAGTTGTATTATTGGTTTTTACAAAAAAAAACCTACAATACACAAATGCAGCTTTTGACAACAAATGTTTAGAGGTGTTGTTACACTTGCTTTTAAAATTTAAAAGTCATATTCATTAAAGGCTTCACACTACAAAAATTAATGTCATGCCCTATTTGGAGCTAGCTGTGCTCAGCACAGTAGAGTAGTAGTAGGCGGTTCAGTCCCAGGCTCCTTGTCATAGAAATGTGAACACCTCTTGAAATGTCCTTGAATGAAACACTGAACTTACCCTGTTCCCGATGGTAAGGCCGATGCCTTGCATGCTAACTTGCTGCCAGAGGTGAATAAATGAGAGACATATCGTGAAGTGCTTTGGATAAAGGGACAATATAAATACAGTCCAATTCATTAAATAGTAGAAAGGTTTGTGACAAAGAGGGAAGACTGTGCTTTTGTGTTGCTGTTTCACGTTTGATGCATAAAAATCTATATTTCCAATGTTCATTTCCATTTAAAAATCTTTGATGCTATACTGATGAAAAAGTTATTTCATGTCACAAAATACAGTTAACTAATCTAAGGGTGGCTAGATTTGCCTCACAGTATTAAGGCCGAGTTTGATTTGAGGCTTGATTGGTGTTGACAATTGAGCAGAGACTGTAAATTGCCCATAAATCTGTGTCTATTAATCTCTCAATGTACTGCCAAACCATCCAGTATGCGATAAAGGGAGATGGGCTGAAGCCTTAATTTGCCTGAATTAGAAAAAGCAGAAAACATAATGGCCTTTATTTTGAGGACAGTAATGTTAATCTTCAGCACAAAAGGCTGGTCTGCAAGTTGAACGCACATATAGCTGCTACAGCTGGTGCTAATGGACTGAAACAGTAGAGCTGATAAAAAAAAAAAGAAAAAAAAGAAATTAAGTGTGTGAATTTCTGTAACTATAATCCATTACCTGCTGACATTATGAACCTTCCCAGTGATATTACACCTGACATTATTTCAGATCAATCACAGTGACAGTATGGTACTTTGGAGTCCTGGCAGTAACAGGAGATTTCATTAACACCTGAGAAAACACTGCACTGAGTAGTAACTGGCCAAGCTAGGGTCCAGTGAGTGGGTTTCGGAGTGAGGCTGGTGTCTTAATTAGTTTTATTAATAAAATATATCCATCTGTATGGCACGTTTCCTGTGGTTGGAGAGGCTGTCCATCCACTGCCATGTGAAAATCTACTTTGGCTTGTCAGGTGGCACTAGTTGACAGTGCCAATAAAGTCTTTTCAAAAAAGAAAAAGTGTGCTGGAAGTGATTTGTTTCACACCATGGTTCTATTTTCATACATCAAAATAAATAACAACCCAGCAGCAATGGTTTTCACACTTTGCTTGCTGACACATCTTAAAAGTTTTGCTTTGGCTGATTAAAATACTTTAAGTAAAAGACAGGCCTCATTATAACCTGCTGCAACAGTACAAATGGTATCATTTATGTAGTTTAAACATCCTTCAAAAGATTTGGTGAGTTTGATGAATAATACGTATCATAGGTCTAGGCAATTAACAGAAAAAGTATTAAAGCCAGCATTAAGAACCTCTCACTAACCTGATCTTGCTGATGTGGGTCAAGTTGGTTAACACTTTCCACAGTGCTTAGGTTAATGAACTGTCCCCTTAAAAAAACACTACCTCAAGTTCACTCATGAGCCTCTGCCCTGTCCAACACAACAACATTAGTTCCCATTGATTCACAGCAAAGCTTGCGATATGAATGACTCAAGTGAAAATACTGAATCGTAATCGAGGTAAAAGTTTCAATGTAATCATGACATTGATTTCAAGTCATATAGCCCAGCCCAAGTTACAAGTAATTATGCGGTTTTGTTTGGTAAGTGGGTGGTTTGCTCGTCAATTCAATGACACCGTGTTCATATCTGTCTAAATTACAACTCTGTCCCCTGGAAAATACACTTATTCACAACTAATTTGTGACAGCAAATGCGTTTGGAAGGAAACACAATACTGGCCAGATTGCAGTTTCTAGTAATATAATGAGGAAATGTCAGTTAATTTAATAAATAAATCACAAATGTTGAATGCATTGGTAACGTGCACTGACAATGTACTTGATTGAATTCATTATTTAATTTTTTTATGGTTAAGTTTAGAGATGTTGCGTGGTTATTAACATTTAACCAAAACCACAGTTTGTCCCAACCTTAACCACAGTATTATTGTTGCCTAAACCTAACTGCATGCGAACCCTGGTCTCTGGTGTGAAAGTGCAGCACTTTGTGCACAATGGAAGGAGAAGTGAAGATAAAGAGCCGACAGTCACTCCGTGATTTTTCATTAACTAACTGAGACATCATTCTAGTAATAATCCCAAAGTAGAGAGGCATCACTCAAAGCAATGAGACTTAACTCAGCATCACCATATCACTGACACAGTAATTAATAAGTAACGCAGGCAGAAGGCACCACTTAAAATAAAGTGATGACACTTACATTATAGTTAATAACTGTACAATACTTGGAGGTATCAATAATGTTGAGGATGCTAAGATGTCATTAATAATTTAGGGACTTTACTAAATGTTGTTATGATTTTATACAACTTGGAACACTTGGTTAAGGTTAGGGAAAGATCAAATCGACGATTCCTTGAAGCACAGTACATGACATGTTTCCTTTTTCAATATTTAACCAAAACCACCAACTTTCTCCAACCTTACCCCAAGTATTTTTATACCATTAAGCTTACATGCCAGATGTGGACACCAACTCTAGTGTCAAAGTTGTGTGCTTTGTACTTCCACCTTCCACCCTGACCACTTCCCCACAATTTCTGTGTGGTACAAGAATATAAACTTCCTGGCCTGGAAATAAGGTTGTCAATGAACTGAAATGACATTTCCTTCAAAATGTATTTGACAAAAGTACTTATTAGTACATAAATGTAATCTCTTGGAGACAGGTTTGCAGAACTAAATTCCAGTATAGGTAAATGAGTGTGGAAATAAAGTTGATTTATAATAGATGTCATTAATTTGTGCCAACTGTGTGCTTTGGCCAGTTTTCATTTTTCTGTCCACCAAGTACATTTGCTGAGGTGAGTTATGAACTTTGATGTATGGGCTAATCACAGTACACTGAAGTATTGCCCACCTTGTAACAGTTTCTGGCATCTGGGAGAGTTTGTCACAAAGGCACAGCTGGTTGATATACTGAAAATGAACAAAACATATTCAAGCACTGATGTTCATTTTTTTATACTCAGGCAATTCACAATGCTCTCAAACTCTCAAAAGAAACAAGTAGGACACCTAATGGATATGTAAAGTTCACTGTGTTCCAGAAACCTATATTTTCTTTATATAATTCAGTAGATTGTTGTGTTTTCTTCAGTGAGTTGAACAGAGGTTGTGTGTCTGTGTGTGTGCGTGTGTGTGTGAGAATGCAGATGGGATAATTTAGGCGACAGTTTTTATGTGCTGGTCAAAGTAATTCTGGCATCATTTTTGGTTGATAATCACTCACAGTAGGTTTTTTTTCTATTTCGGGCATTTAATATCAGCACACACTCTGAGGAGGGGACAGGCCATAAAAATCATACTTTTGTTGCACTCTTTTATTTTCAAATCACCATAGTATGCAATTATGTTGCAAACATCTTAACGTCTGCTGTGAAGCTGTGCAGACCCAAAAATGCTGATATGTGAAACAGTTTTGATAGCCCTGCCATGAAGCTGGGGATGATTGTCTTGAGTATGTAAAGCCTTTATAAAGAAGAAACTTCCCACTGTGCCCGCAGATACAGTAAGTGTGGAAAGCAGTACAGACTAAGGTAATGAGTTTCAAGCAGCACTACCTTGCCTATACTAAAGCTCCAGGTTTACCTTTGAAGGATGACACAACACTCAGAAACTGCACATCTCTACCAAAGATTTACAACTCTTGATATGTATTATTTTGATGAGTGTAAAATACATCTGGAAGATCCAAATCCATATTAAAAAAACAAAACATATCATTTGGCTGATCGGCTGAGTGGGGCTATGAATTTATCTAGGTTCAAGCTCAACAAAATTGCAAAGGATCATCCTCATACCTCCAACTGAGTGAACATCCATCTGCAGTTTGTCTGACCCATAGTCTCACCATCTTGTAGATAAGGTTGCAAGACTACATAACCCCTATTCATGAAATTGCAGGAGTGTGTGTGTATATATATGTATATATATATATATATATATATATATATTATACCATGCTGTTTCAAGTCATCTAAGCATTTAAAAAACGTGTTGATAAATATTTCATTTTACTTTTCCCAATGAAATCCTCTTTGCCTTTGGTGAAGCCCAATTATTCTGTGTTTTGCTGTCATTTCCCAAAAGATGGAAATTAACATTCAAACCAAACTCATATTATCTACAAATTGTATGTTTCTAAATCAAGGCTATACTGCCTGCTGCTAATGGATATCGCAAGTCTTCAGAAATATCAAGTAACAAATGTGCACCAAAAATCAAAACCAGGTTTCCTGAATGATTGACACCCGATGATTACCTCAGTAATCAAAGTCTGCTGTAATGCTGCATGTTTCATGTGAATCCATCCACTCCATCAGATTGCTGCCTGCGGAATGTGGTTTTCGCTGTGCACCAGTATTTTAATTAGAATAGACTGGTTTGAAGTCGGACCGGTCATTATCTGGCAAAGAGAATGAGGACATTCTTCAGATTGTAGAAGGAATAACGGTCTCTGTTTTCAAAGCTTAAGTAGATATGTATCAAATAATCACACAGATGGATAAATGTGATTCCAACTGTGTCCATCTCGTTTGACATTGTTGCTAAGCCTGTCCTCTACTTTTCATGCTACTTGGTTTACAGCTGCTGCTCATGGACCAGTGAGTGGAATGTGAGTGCAGATGCTGACATATGTGCAACACCGTAACACAGTCATGATACAGTCATTCAAATATATATGAACTGAATGGTGCCTTTCCTGCAATAAATGCGGTTCAAAAGTTAAGTGAAAATGATCACTCATCACAATTTGTAAGCTGTGCTGTTCTTTGTGAAAGATAGGTGCTTATTTAAACTTTAGAAAAGGGAAATTTAAGTGAGATGAGCTGTTTTAAATCTGTAATTATATTTGATAATATTAAAATAAGGCTAAAAAGAAGCAAAGAGGAGAACATCTTTTGAAGTGCTTGTGATTAATTTGATATATTTCATGATTTTTGTTGGCCACACTGTTCCAGATGCTAAGAAATATGTATTACAATTGAAACATTGTTATAGGAACAAAGATCAAATGTGCTAATTGTTTGTCTTATGCAACAAATACATAGAATAAATACACGGATCAAAACATAATTGAATAAATAAGAACATAAACAAGTACATTAAATCATGGAGGCTTTGATTTGAAGAAAATATTGTGAAATTTGGATTGTGTTTTTGCCATTGACTCTTGATGGCTTGGATAGTGTGCTGGAAAAGTGGGGAAAGCCCCCTTTGACCATGTGTTTCAGAGTCTTCAGCTGTGGTCTCTTTAATTACACCAGGAACAGTGGGTCAGTTGTCTCAATACAGTGAGGGTAACATCTCTACAACATGGAGAAGCATGGAGAAAGCAACTGTCAGCGAGGATTTCGCTCTGTCTCGCTTTTTTTTTTCTCTCCCTCTTTCCTTTTTGATCTGCTCGGCTTCGATGTTGCTAAGCACCAGGGCAAGCAACCATGTTTGAGAATATATTTGAGTGAGGAAAGCCATCCGGATATTTATTCCATTCCTCACTGCTGGATGAAACCGCTTAGCATTTAGAATATAGGATGAGTTTCATCTGTGCAGGTATGCCACCGTGGGCAATCACCAAACCCCATGATAGTTCTGTGGAAAGGCAGATATGTCCAAACAAATTGTTGTCGTTGGATTGTATTTGTCAGAGATATTAATATTTATAGTAAACAAAGGGAGATCTCTTGCATAAAGTCTCATTTGGTATTCAACATAAGTATAAAAGGATAGACTAAAACGGCAAAAAGGATTCTTTCTGTTTGCTGTGCTAATGTTGACCTTGATGAAGCTGTGCTTTAATTGAGATTTAGAGGATTAAAGTGCGGCATGGCAATATGAAAAATAGTTGGCAAAACACAAAAATAATTTCTTGTTTAATTTTTTCTCACGCAGCATTCATTCCATGTAACAATCATTACAAACGATATGACCTAGCACGAATTCAACCAAGGAGTTATTTCTAAGTTTGTACTGTTCAAGATGGTGTTATGTTTGGTGTTAAAAAAAAAAAAAGTATTTTTTCATGGACGTTGGTCACTGTGACTGTTAGTAGACTGTTGATAAGAGTAGTGGGATTTCCATAGAATACCAAGCTGTGCAGCGAATACACAGCACCATGGGTAGTCAAACAGTCGTACTTATGAGATGCATAAAATTGCTTGAAATAAGGTATAAGCTGGTTTGTACCCAGATGGTTGCATGTTATGTTGCACAGAGTCAAATTGAACAGAACAAAGTAGTGTTTAACTGTCTCCCCTGCAGTGCTGAAATAATGGCCCGTCTTTGTGTGTTGTGATCTCTCTCTCTTTCTCTCTCTCTCTCTCTCTCTCTCGTCCTCTCAGTTTTTTGTCTGTATTTTCTTCACCTCTTTGTCTCACTTTCTCCCATTTAAAAAAAAAAACAACTTTTTCAGCCGATTGAGATATGTAGCTCAGCAGGAGGAAAAATGCTGTAACTAGTGAAACAAGACCATGAATAATTAAAAAACAGCGTTATTAATGAACTTCCAGACATTATGTTAATGAACGTTTTCAAGTCTAATTTGTCAGCTCGAATTCTGTTGTCTGTTCCATCACTCTTTTATGCACATTAAAGGGCCTATCATAATAACCTCGATAATGACAGGGTGACTTGCTGTGAGAAAGGTGGGATTGTGTGATACCAAAGAACTTTTGGACTACTAGGAAAGTAAAAGTGTACGAAAAGCACTCGTGCTCTCACTCTGTAATGCAGAAGTTTCTGTATTTTAATGTCAGGCATTTGTAGTTCAGATGGTGGAGATCTTAACTCCAGGCTGGGTGAGCTTCACAGTCACTCACATCACTTTTTGTTGATTGACAGGGATTTAATCTTCCACGTCATCCACTTCCTCCAGCTCCCATGAATATTATTTTCTCCTCATGTGCTAGGCTACCGGTAACATGCAGCTGGTCGCGTGGAAACAGAGACAGTTGCAGCGACTGTGGAAGGACTTTGTTGCACAGCTTTGGTCATGAATGACCTACTACAATATGCTACATGCTGTGTAAAAAAAGATTAATGATATATCAAAGAATTCAAAGAACGAAAGAAAAGTAATAAATATGATAAAACGAACTTACGGTGATTTTGTCAGCATGGATAAATATTTAATCACTGTGTACCACATGGAAACTACACGGCAATATGCATTCACAGCGGCTAGAACTTGTGTCTTATCAGCATGACGACATGGTGAGACTGGGTCTGAAGATCCCAAAGAGCCATTAGTGTCCTCTTTTTCATTTTGACACTGACTTCTGGATATCTGCCATCACTTAATATTATATTACAGCATCAACAACCCCCCCTTTATCTTCATTACTGGCCCCTAATCTCTTGTGACAGTTAATCATGTTACAAGTTCTTCGGGTCGCTTCAGTTCTTTACAGCTTTCAGCATTGTCTTCATTTGCGTTACGCCATAATATTTATAACTTCTGATCACTGGACGGTCCATTATACAGCATATCCGCTGTCACAACTTGTGTCTTAATAAGAGAAGTCACCCGTTCTCCCACAGTGCTGGTTTGCCGCGCTGTGATTAATGTCTTCATGGTCTGGTCAAAGTGTCGATATCTTCAACAGCTGGGCCCATCTGTCATCTTTTTCCTGTGACACCCCTGAACGTAACTCAGGTCCTATCAGGGAGGCCATCCATCAAAGTGGTAAACAGAGACGTCTCACATTAGCAGCCCTGAACACTTCTCATCATATACCATAACAGACAAGCAATCATCTGGTATTATGTAGCGCCACAGGCTAATGTGAAATATTAACGGAAATATACAGCACACCAGCTGCCGATTGGATGGGGCATCTGTGCTTAGTGTAATGGGTGGGTAACAATTTAATACTGTGGAGACAAGAGATTGTAGATTTTTCTTCCAAAGCTGTAACACTGGAACAGGGACAATGTCAGCACAGAACAAATGATTTTTGAGGAATCTCTTTCCCTTTACCCTTTTTTTTTCTTAACCGTGCCTAGTGTGTGTAAATCAAAGGCACAGAGTCCATTTACACTGAATAGCCTACGCCTGCATATTGATTTGTGTTGTATACTCTGTGTTGTAAAGTCGGAGAAGCAAAGTAGAGGAGAGCATTTCACTTGTAGTTAAACTAGATCTGCTTGAGAAGAGACTCATAAAAATGAATGATACGTGCAACCACCTTGGAACGTAGAATCTAATGATGCATCAAATGCATTTATTGCATTTGCCTGCCATGTTGATTCCTCTAGGGGGCAGCAGAATCAGGGACAGCGGGGGTGTCTCTTCATCTCAGCAATTTGTGATGGATTCACCACCACTGTTGCTCAGATAAATGCTAGAGGGTTGAGGCCATGGGCCAGCTTACTAGGGATCAACCTCATCGTTTTATTCAGCAACCCCCACACCTCCCTCACTTCCCCCTTCCTTATTTGCCTTTCTTGCAGTCCTATGCAGCACTCACTCCTGGCAGGGATTATGCTGACACTGTAGTAGGAGGAATATATGCACGTTCGAAATCAAGATATGGGGCTTTTGTCAGTGCTGTTGTCAAGTGATGGAGATAAATGTGGGTGAAATATGTGTTTTCAGTGTTCATTTTGGAAGCTCCGCCTAACACTCAGCTGTTTTTGAAACCAAAGGCCACGTTTCTATTTCTGTATTTTTTTCTCGGCTTCTAGCAAGGATACATTTATTATATTCACAACTGAAACATAGATAATAGTCTTAGCAGCAGTGGGGATTCTTAAGGATAAACTTGTTAAAGTTAGAGATAAAAATGTGGCGATATCACAGATAAAACATCAGTCTCTTGGCTCTTGTGGCTGACCATGGAGGTCTATTATTTGGATCCAACCAAAAGCAAACCATGTGGTGCTAGAAAAAGAAAAACTCTATTAGATAAAGAAGGCCAAATTAAGCACAGGTCCCCTGAAATTGAAGCAAGATAGTGTTTCTTTGACTCTTTGAAACTCAAGCATGATCTGGCACACATTTAGGAGGAGAACGGCTAATTGCATCAGCACCTCTGCATAAAAACTCAGTCAGTTATGAAGACATAATAGGAAACAGGATTTTTCCTCAATGCTTCATGTGATGCACAACTTTTTTATTTCCTCGCTCAGAGGAAATTTTTTTTTTTTTTTTCAATCTGCTATGGTCAAAGCAGAGATACCCATTGTAACAGTAGGAAACATATCACATGTATTGAGGAATGAAACAAAGGAGGCCAATAATCAGGGCAGTTAAATGGAAATAGTTTCATTTCCTTTGGTGTAAACAAATACCCCATGTAGTCCCCGGACCAGAGCTGTGGGTAATCAGCTGCTATAACTCAACAGAACACTTTGCCCTGAGCTAAACATAATACTTCCTGCACTTAACTAAATCCATTTTTCAACCCTCAGAAGAGTTATGGCACACCAGTGCATTATTGCACAAAATGTCTGACAACGTTAAACCTTTGCAAAACATGTAACACAGCGATGTTTATTTAAAGGACTGCAAACATTTTAAAGGGGTTTCAGAGCGAGGCAAAGATCTGGTAAAAGGGTTTTGTACTTGATAAGACTTGCCCTTTAAATATGTTCGTTTCTTCTTCAGTGAACTAAAAATAATTCTATTAAATTTTGAAAACGACAATCCTGAACTCCTCTTCCTTTTCACTGTGATTTTCCTCAGGAGGTCAGTCAGTAGGGCCATTGGTCTGTCATTTCCAAACAGTATGGATTCTTTTCTCAGTGTTTGGGCTTTGCTTTTCATACACTGTGTAGCCCGGATGCTGACTGCGGCAAACTCAGATAATTAATCACTGCTCGCAGCTACACATCCGCACAGAACTGTGTACATTTACAGAAAACAAAATGTGCCGTTATGAGGAAAGCACAAAGTCAAAAAAAAACAAATCTTCTCAAGGACAAAAATATCAAAAATGAGACCTTTGATCTTGCGCTTGCATGCCATTGTTTTCTTGTTGTGTGTGTGTGTGTGTGTGTGTGTGTGTGTGTGTGTGTGTGTGTATATCCAAGTTCAAGTTCACTCTTTTGTAATTAGCACCTCGTGTCTCTGAGATGGGTTGTGGTTGACTCCTAAGGAGAGGATGAAGCCTGCACTGCAGTAATAGCATGAATGCTTCTTTTCACCCCATCACAGGAAGACGCAGGAGGTCTTTTTCACTTCTGCAGGTGGTGTGAATGCTATTGCCGCACCTTCTGGAGCAGCATGCCTGTATCCAAAGCCAGGATACTTCTGTGATACCTCATACCGGTGATGCTGTTTGTACAACCTAACAGAAACGCTTTTCCCATTTGTTTCGCTCAAGTTGTAATGGTGCTTGACTAGCTCCTAGTGCCTGCATGTTTCAGTCCATATCTCATTAGTAAAACAGTAGACAGGTCGGTCTAAGGTCCTGCTGCGAGGCATTGGTAGATAAAGCACACTCCAGGTAAAAACATGCATGGCCACTCAGCATTAGATCACTCCCCATGCTGTCCCTGAGATGGCGCTCTTAATTAGAAGGTCCTTGGATCTTACTGTCTAAACTCAGGTTTTACTGCCCACATTACCACTTTATATAATACACTTCCTCGCGAGCCACGGTAAGACATTACAGGGGCGTACAGTATATTATGAATATACGCTGTAATTGACACTATTTTGGAGTTGCTTTATGGGTTGATGTTGAACTTCTGCTTTCTCCCGAGCACTGTCTGTGCTGTCTTTGGTGATTAGCCAGTTACTCACCTGTGCTTCCTCAAAAGACAATGGCCTGTTCTGCTCATGCAGATGATGGGGTGCAGTATCAAAGCCAAATGAGATGGCTGCCAATTAGGGAGGGCTTCCAGGTGCACTTTAATGCAAACTCGCACCAGTAACTGCACCCTGTAGTGTCTCCAGTCAAAGGCACTTTAGAGTATGTAGACTTCAACAGAAACTTAAGAAAGTATTTCAGTTACCAGTTAAATGACAGACCTTCCTTAAATGCTTAGGACGGGGGGTGGGAGGGTGTTTAACTTTATAATGATGTCTTAGTTAATGTTCTAAGCAGGAAGTTAAATTGACTTGCTGCCGGTACAGTTTGTGTAACCTCTTGTTTTTTCCTTTAACGCTGAAACTTAACTGAAAAAAAATCAAATAACCCATTTGCCTGTGTTCTGGATGGACTCCAGTTCAAATGCTTGGAAACAGTGTGAGACCACACTGTTATTTGGACAGCCCCCACACTCCCCGGGGGATACAATAGACTTTTATATAATCTCTACAAGGGCTGTAGCACAAAAGCCTCAGACAAATTTAGTCACCTTTCACCAAATGTTGTACAGGTCATTTCTAACACTGGTTTCATTAACTAAAGATTTTAAAGGACGGATACTAGGTTGCATAGGTTGTTGTTGACAAGTGTAAGCCTCTTGTTCAATGTCAGATGTTTAATTAATTTGAGTTAATTTTGTGTTAAACTGAAGAGAAAGACCAATACATTCTGCCCGAAAGCAACAACAACAAAAAAAAAGATCAAGCTTAACACATTCAGATGCAAGACATTACAATTTCAAGCATTAGTTATGAACCAGGAGCATCCTCGTTCAAAACAGGTTAGGTCATGACAGGAAAAAAAAAAAAAGGCTTCCCTACGTTCTTGTGAGTGTGTTTCCTGAATGTGCAAATGCACAGTAGTTCACTAAAGTGGCCGTTGAATCAAAATTTTTAGTTATTATTCAAATTAAATCAAGTCGGGGCAGACGGGAAAAGCAGTCAGAAGAAGCTCGCTGTTGTAAATCTTGAAGCTCTACCTCTGTGATTGCTCAGGCCACCGTAGAATAAAGATTAGAAGAAAATCACTAATCACAGCGGATGTCATTAGCATATTACCAATAACGGGATGCAAAAGGGAAAAGAGGAATTGCCTTATAATGCTGGTTAAAGTACGAATCAATGCCATGTATGGATGCACACAGCTGCTTGACAAACAGATATATTCACTTCCAAACATGGGTAAAGGAAGTGTCTAATAATGATGTTTTTTTCAATGTTTTTGTCTGAGTCACTCACTGAAGCACTTGATGCTAATATCACATTCCCCCTCTCTCTTTTGATCAGCTTTTGCAGCTGGGCTGCCCTGCCTCACTTGGATGCATCAACAAAGCTTGAAGTGGCCACTCTAATCTGGTTAAGTATTGCCTGGTTGGGGAGAAATTAGCTGAATTCTTTTAACTTTTCAAACAAACATAATACAGTCAAACTTGCTGGATGAGAATCAATTACATGAACTGGAAATAGGTTCGGGGGGGGGGTTATCATTTCACTTCTGGAAATCATCTAATACATCTATTCAATGGCATATGCCTGTAGTGTCACATCGAAGCCATATTTCAGTCCAGAGAAATGAATGAAGCAGAGGAGTATCTGTTGAAACACTGCCGGAATACGTTTCATAAATCTTTTTTCACCCAGCGGTGATATTGCCATTATCAGCATTACTTAAAAAAATGGTTATTCCCTGCCTAAATCCATAAGATATTGTCAGGAATAATGGGATAATTTCAGGGTAATCGCATAGTTTCTCAGTATGATTGGTTGGATTGGTGACTGCAAACTATTGTCCTTGTTGTTTATTAAATAAAATAACACCTATCTAAAACAAAAAAATTAACTTATTCAGCATATTTATTTCTGCGAAGGTTGAGAAATGTTGTTTTCCTAAAATACACATTGCTTTGAGGGCACCAGAATAAACAGTGTGTCTGTCAGGGTGTCTGTTTGGTTTAATAATCCAAAGTGATGAAGAATTTCGTCTACCATCTTAAAACTTTGATATAGCCATGCCATCCATGAAACAATTCTGATTAGTTATCATTAAATAAATCACATTTTCACTTAAGTCATGTATGTTTGTGTTTCTAAAGCTAAGAATATCCATCTATGTACCTGTCAGGCAACAGTGTGAGTAGATTAACTACCCCAGGGATAGTAAAAGAAATCTCTAGTTTAATACTATTTCACAATCAACATCTTCTCTTTTCAAGTGATAAGATTGTGAAAAAAAAACGACATCTTTTATTATCGTCTTGCCTAACAGATGGTATCGAGGGGAAAGAAAGAATATGATCACAATACAAACATTTTTGTTGTATTGAACATTTTCTTCCATTGGATCTTTAGGGCAGATTGTCTCCATTTTTCAATGTGTCTAAACCCTTTGTTTGAGAGAGATCTGTTAAATCTGTCTTGCTGCTAATAAACTGCCATTATTCCCTCCAACAAGGCTGCGCTCATTAATAATGCTTCTGTCAGATGCTCATTCTCTTCTGTGAAAATAGAAAATATCATTAATTACAGTTTCTGTCACCCTCTGACAGCTCAAGCTATTGTTCCAGTCCCTGAGTTCTGTTTCATTGTGTCCATACCTAGTGACCACCTATTCTTTACTGTCTCAATGGGGATGTCCAGCATGTGAGAACCACAAAGGCCCTGGGAGATCTCACCACACATTGCAAAGCTTCTGTCCCAGCAACACATTAGTCATCCAGGGAGCAATTGAGTTTGGTGGCAAACTCAAAATGTAGATCTATCTCACTCTCAAGCAGAGATTAAGGAGAGTATCAGTCAAGAAGGAGCCGGTTTACTTTTCATTGTGGATTTTGTTGCATTTTTGCTACTCAGAGAACTATCCTCCTTGGGGAGACACAGAGGGATTTTCTCATTCAATTCATCAACATGGGGAAAGAAAGAAAAGAGGCTAGACTTATGATTGCAGCTGCTGAATGTAGAGGAGCACATTCTTGTATGAATACACAAGGATCTTATTGCATGTGGAGTGCTTACAACTGAAAAATGGCCAATGTGAATAAAAGGAAACATTTGCAGGACAAGAGCCTGACCCTCCCAACATATCCAAGCAATGTGTAAACCAGGGGAGTTACTTGGATTGTTTAGTTTTACATCATGTAAACTACAAAGAAGCCCACATTCACACACCAACTGGTCCTCAGAGTGTTGCCATGTCACACAAATATGTGACTTACTTTGGTGAGTTGCTTTCATTCATCCTAGCGAACGTTGCACTGCATCTACTATATACATTAGTCATAAAGTCAGACCAGAGAGGTCTTTTAAGTGCCATCACATTTATAAAGCAAGATGTTTCAGCCTTTATGCAGAGCTTATTTTAGTGCATGCATGTTTTCGAATGGTTACAGGGGTTAAAATAAGCACAAACACAACAGTAACCCTCCCCCCTTATGTATGTGTGTATATATATATATACATATATATATATATATATATATATATATATATAATGTATTTGTGTCAGAGAATACATCTACATTTTTATGAGATTTCTTTGAACTTGTGGGATCACCACAGCAAAATCACATTTATATGACATTTACAACAGCTACTGATTGAATTAAATCTGCTAGTACTGAACAGAAAAATAAAGATATTGAATGGAAATTTTATATGATGCAGTAGAAACCTCAAAAATTGGAATGAAATATTCAAACACCCCGATGGTGCCGTCTTTTGTTGATTTGATTAATGTTAGCCACTACTCAGGTCATATTGGCCGCTAGACTTTATCAATGAGTGAGGCAGTACTAGATAAATTACATTGTTGATGCTGTAGTATTGAAATCTTTCCATATGTGGCCAAAAAGTACGTTTAAAATAAACCAAACTCAGCAGGAGATTTGTGTAGAGTAAAAAGGCAATGCTTAACTAAAAGCGAACTGCATGAGGTTTGTGTCAGTGTGACTTTGAAAAATAATTCCAGTCCTATAATATATATTTTAAAGTTGAATAAGAATATACTTATTTTGTGTGTATCAGTAAACTGAATGTCTTTTTAAAGCACACAGCTAATAAGAATATACAGACACACATAATACATATGTATCGGATTTAATATTGTGTTTTTAGATATATTGCCCTGAACGTTTATAACACATGTTGGGTCATGTTTAATGCAGGACATTCATTTATGTACAACATGTGTTCTTCGGAGATTAAATTTTACTGTATGTGATTTTTATATTAAAACAACGGCAGAGTGAAGAAATTAAAGGACGTGATAAATAAACAAAACCGGATCAAATCAAATTCAGTCACTCAAAGAAAAAAAAAAAGAAAAAAAGCTGGCCTTCAAAGGTTTTGCAGGGAAATATCTAAATGTGGTGTTCATTATTCATTTAAAGTCCAGGAAAAGGCCAAAGAATTCATTTTATATTCTGTGGCTGTGATAAACTGTATTAATGGATCGGCTGTCGAGATGCCATACTGTTTCTTAAGTTATTGCTGAAATATTCTTTCACATTTTCTGTCAAACACAGGATTATATGACACAATAACGCAGACTTTGGTTAAAGTTTCCCATGATGGCTAAGCTTTGAAGGATATCATACCAGACCCCATACGTGGATGTAATTAAACAAGGGCAAGTGATAGCAATAATGTATCATCCGCTACAGCCGAGGTCCTGGCTTCCTACAAACCAGTGTTACCAGAGACAAATGACTTGCAGCAGTCGCCAGCGTCGCTTTTAACTTTGCATGGTGCAGACACAGAGAGGGAGTATCTCCCTAACAGTGGTGGTCCAGCCAAGACAAATGGACAGTCATAATCCCCCCACTGGTGGAGAATGTGGTTTATTAGAATACGATACAGTGGATGTGAAATATTTTTCTTGCAGTGCGATTCAGTTTCCAGCTCGTTCCTCACCACACACAAGTCATACTTGACAGTTTTCACTTTTTTTTTTGGAGCAGCTTAGCCATCTTGGAGCTACTGCTTTCAAAGTTAGATAAGTTGTCTGTCAAGGAGGAGAGTCTGAAATTTATTTTTACTGCCTGTTCGCTCCCATACTAGAGAAGCTGAAGTGTACAGATATAAATAGGGCACAACAGTCTGTGTAATTAAGTTGGACAAAATGCACAGTGTGTTTAACTAAAGTGAAACACTCATTTCTCAGTGTCTTAAATTTAGAGACTAACCCTGGTGTCTATTGGCAAACACTGTTTATCTATTCAGTTACAGGATGCTGTGTTTGGGTCACACATGCAGGAACTGCTGACACGGAAAGATTTAGCTATTATTGCATATCATTACATGAATAAAATATGTGTATGATTACATGCAAAAGTTTGTTCAACGATTCTCCAATTTAGGCTTGTTGGGTTAGGGGGGGGTGGCAGAGAGAGGCAGGTTTTGTCAATACCTTGAGAAGTAATGGGTCTGTGACCTGTGTTAATAATGAATAGAGAAATTACAAAAAGTAGTTTTGTAATTTTTCAATAGAGAAAGGTGTTGCATAGATCAAAACTTTTCTTCTAACAGCCTTTTAATCTAGCCTTGCAGTTGAAGACATATCAAAGAAAAAATTATTCACATTTGATAATATCGGCACGAGAGCCACAATGACTTCAGTTCACCTCCTCATTGTGTTTCCCTCATCTGCTCCTTCAATCCACAACCTCTACATTGTCATTCACGTTATCCTGACTCTCGGGGGCTCTAAACCACGTTTGCTTTTATCTCAGACACTTTGGTCGTTTCCTTGAACACAGTAAAGACCTGCGGTGCTAAGAAAATCATTTATGGCTTCTTATGTCCTGTCCGGTCCTCCAGGGATCCTGCACAGTGTCAGGGGAATGTAGATGAGCCAAACCTCAGCGGACCTCTTTTAGCCATTTTTTGATAGACCCGCAGATGGTTTCTTGCTCAGAGAGACCCCTGCCGGGACCTTTTACCCTTGTTCTTAAAAATGATCATCTGAGCTCCTGATCATAGGTAGTTGAGGAGAGGGTGAGCCCTCATTTCAACCCATAATTTTTCATTTACCCCTGTTGCCCGTGAGCAACATTTCACATTAAAATATATTTGCTTAGAAAGACATAATTCATTTGGTTTTTAATGTGTCATCTTTGCCACTGAATCTGTATTTAAATGAAGGTTTTGTGCCAGGAATTTACACACCAAAGATTTATGTTGTAATTACTTGAGCATAATTATATAATAAAAAAATAGTTAATCAGCATAAATTAACAAACCAAATAGTTTGAAACATGTACTTGTGGAATATACATACTATCAATTAGAATGAAAAACAAGAATTCAGGAGGCTCAAAATTTCCTCCAAAGCCTTAATTCCACATTATTCTTGAGTGGAAAGTTGAAGTTTCTTTTTTTTTTTTTTTTTTTTTTTGCTAATTTGGTTTCAACTTTTTATGATTATTCAAGTCAATAACAATCTTTAAGTTATTGAACTTTTTGCTTTGTTGGGGTTGCTGCTACTAAGCCCTTTTTTCCTGCAAGCACATTTTTGGCGTTTATAGCTACACAGTATCCCCACATCTGTTATTCATTATTAGTAAAGACCATGTTGTAAAGCTGCTACGATGATGTCGTGGAAAGCTTGCTGACACCTTGGCGTGCACAAAGTGATAAATGCTTTTTAGTTAATACCTGTGTAATAAATAATATCTCATAAATGTATACTTTTGGTGAAGGTAGGTGAGTCTCAAATGTGATATGAAGGATTAAATGTTGAGGAGTTTTGATTTGTAATATTTAAGTCACTGGTATTTTGGTACCACTTTCTGCCCAAAATCTGCAGTTTCAAGACTTGTTTCCTTGTCATGTTTGACAGCCTATGAAACATAAATTACATCATCATGGGGCATTAAAACTCTCCATTGAAGCTCAACCATCCGTTTCCTATACCCACTTATTCCTATTTTAGGGTCATGCGACGCTGAAGCCCTTCCCAGCACCCCCTGGGTGAAAGTAAAGGGTGAAGCACCTGCCAGTCTATCACAGGGCTAACGCTCAGACAGGCAGACAGATTCACATTCACACCTACAGGCAATTTAGAGTCTCCAGTCAACCTGAGCTGCATCTCTTTGGATTGTGGGAGGAAAGTGGAGCACCCGGAGGAAATGCACAAAAACACAGGGACAAACACGTGAACCTTCTTCCTGTAAGTGACGGTGTCACTGAGCCCCTGTGCCTCCCTCTTGGAAATCCAGACAAATGCAGTTCTTTTATAACAGCAGCTCCATAAGGCATAGTGACGCTTTACACCTGTTCCGTGGAAACAAATTATGGGATACATTAAGATCCTCCCAAGAAAAAAGAGCTTTTAATCAACAGTTACTGCCCAATCAGTCATTTTTGAAACATTTAAGTTCAGATGAACAGTAAATTGTCTTTTGTTTTTTTGTGTTTTTATTAATTTATTTATTTAAAAAGGGACAATGCACATTTATCAACATTCAAATAAATGTAAATGTAAACCAAAAGGCTGATTTTCATCGGCCCTTTGCCTGATGTTGTTATGGATCCAGGAGAATAGAATAGAATAAGAATACAGTCTGGGTAATAACTTAAAACATACTACATTGTAATAAAAACATATTCAATAGAGATTTTAAAAAAAGCAACAACACAATACATTGAAATACAGCATACTGTATATAATAAAGTTAAATGATGGAGGTCAAGTATGAGCGTGGTCATGTTAAAGGTGGATAAAAACAACATCAGTGTTGACATTGTTGACATCTCAGTAAGTGTCAATGAAATAATCTCAAAGGTCCCATTCCTAGCTTTTGTTGGTAACTTTCATTTGCATCGCACAGTCCTTCTCAGTGAATGGATTTGCCTCAGGTGTCAGTGTCTTGTCAGCATAGTACAAATTATCTGAATGAGGTTTAAAATAGAAAAAGCTTGGCAATAAAAAAAAACCTACTAGTGTTTTTGAGTTATTAAAATCTTTGCTTCACTGCTAACGTGACTTAACCTCAAATGAAATATAATGCTGATTTTTTTTTTATTTCATGAGGTGTATTGTAGAGTTGGTTTTATATATTCTTAAACTACAAGAAATACTTCAAACACTTTCTGTTTTGCTGAACGCCTGATGCTATAATCCAATACATCACAATATGCTAGGATTACCACTAAATTTATCATAAAGTAGGTCTTTGCATTTTTCCTTTGCAGATTGCAGGATGATCTTGTGAAAGGGATTTAGGATAATATTTGTAGCTTCTGATTAAATCCTGAATTGTGGCTACACACAGGAAGAGGTTGGGCAGAAAGATGCTGGTGTTTGGAGTCAGTAACAATTTCAGTATTTTTGGATGGAGAACTTCTGTGGCACTTTAAATCCAACCATTTAACATATTTCAAATACCGTCAGCCTCGTTTTTCTCTTTCAAAAAGTGAGAACTGAGTCTCGGAAATAGTATTGGCATGTCTCAAACCCCCAAGAATAATCTATCAAATACTAGTTGATTGAAACTTTTTACATTTTTCATAGTGGATTTTACACCTCCCTTCCTGAGGTAAAAGGGTTTAAAGTCGGTAAATGTTGATCAAACATGACAACCAAGCACAGAATATCAATTTTAATCTCTGTACCTACTGACTATTTTAGAGTATTAAAGGTGTAAAAGTGTTTACTCTAGAAATTGCATTAAAGCACGGAATTGTGGCAGAGCATGAGATTAGATTTCATTCAGCATAGATTTCCTCTCTGAATTACTGCAGCATGGATCAGCTGTCCTTAAGAGTACAGTTAACAAGCTTCGTGTGCGGCCGGGGTTAGTGCTTATGTGCTCAGACAAGGTACTGTTTGTAGTGCCTCCCGAAGGAGGCTGAGCACTGTGGATTACAAGCAAGGCTAACGTTTAGCTGCCACCCCAGACAACATGACTCATAAGCTCTAAAAAGGCTGCCACATATGCCTGCATCATAAGTCCATTTGTGATATGACAACATGACCTTTAGATTCAGACCCATCTGTTCTGCTTGAAATGTTTGCATAAGAGTGAAGAAGTGCTTTGTGTTTGCACTGCCTGGAGTTTTAGAAGACATGCTCCACAAACAAACCATTTTTAATAGATCTCATCCACAGTGTTGGAAAGCTGTGGAATTTTTTCCTGACGTTATTAGGGTTTTTTCATGCCTTTTTGGCATCAGTTTAATACTGGATCACCTTCAGTGTAGCTGTGTCTCAGAATATTGAACATTTGTTCATTTCAAAAAACAGTATTGTGTGAATTTTCCTTTAAACCTCCATTAAATGATTTTTTGGCCATTTGGAGGCAGTGCAAAGAGCTGTAAACACAACCCTGCATGTCATATGTATCACCTTTCACAAGGTTGATATGGCAAATGTTGCCTATTTACACATCCAGCAGATACGGAACATTTAAAGTGTCTGTGGCCACCTGATGAATCTTCAGTCCAATATGTTCTTTAGCTAGTCACCAGTGTTGTTAATGTAATGTTTGGTGCCAGGCAGATAGCACACAGTAGATTAATGAAAACATTTTTGCTGAAAACAGCTGCTTGCTGTGACTGCTAAATGGGGTTGATGAGAGAGTGAGCCAGAACATTAAAATTAGAAGCTGTAAAACACTAAACAGCAGAATTCTGTGACAATTGTCTGTGGGTTTTCTCACTACAAGTGGAACATTTCACATTACACATAGAAATCCATTTTTTATTTGAAAATAGCTTTGAGGAGAGACAAGACATGTTAAACATCAAATGTCACAAATTATAGCAGTGTTTCGTGACTTGTATTGTGTAAAGTTGATATGAATTTGGGAATCTACAAATATAAAATATTAGTAAAGTATTTTTTGTAATTTTTTTATCCAATCAGATATGATTTGGAGTGAGCAGCTAGCTCCACGCATCACATAAAACTGCCCTTGAGAGCTGGGTCGCAGTAGCTAGCAGAGCTATAACATTGATCAGAGGTGTGTCTTTTTAGCCATCTGATCAAATCTGAATGATTTGATGATATTCTGTTTTACTGAACACCACATCTGTCATATTACTGAAGTTAAAGCTCTATCTGCTGTTTCACTGTGACTTCAAGATCTGTTTTGGAGCAGTACCTGTCACATTAGCGCTGCACTTATGCAGGCCTGCCTGTTAGTGATTTAATAATACTTCAGATGTTTTTAACACTAATCCTAACATTCTGAATAATCTTCAAATAATCTCCATTCATTTTCCTCTCCTCACAACTCTTAGTTCACAAATTAGTCTCCGACAAATGAAAGGAGAATTGTTTTTAATTAAGATACAATAAATTAATAAGATGCACGCTTGTCATAATTTTCTTTTCTCTCTGCTCAGGCGTCCTCCGAGCCCCATGTGCTTTTTGAAATAAATGACCCAAACAATAAAAACAAGAGACTCAGGACCATTCAAATTAGAATCACGGTCTCTGTGGGCCAAGTGTAAAATTGCTTTCACCTCCTCTGTGTTGACCGACAGGCCAGGTCATTACTGTAATTCCACTGTGAAAGTATTTTGCTGCAAATTACTTCGTAAACTGTGGAAATTAAGAAATGAGAGTAGATGGTTGAATTTGTTTGAGGACTACAAAGATTGTCTGAAGTAAATGATAATTAATACAAAGCCGGTGCACAAGACAAAACCAAAAGAGAAAAAATTTATTCCATATAAAAATACCTCACTCGCACTCCTTGTAACTGCCATCACGCTATACTGTTGTTTACCTGCCGCATGAGTATCTAACAACACAAAGAGCAGCATATATTCCATTACACACACACACACATGTGCAATGGACTGTGCATCTTCATTGTTTTGACATTTGGAATAAAGACTGCACAAATTAAAGCTCACTATATCACTCATTGGCATCAAGCATAGACCAGTTTAAATATACAACACGGCTGACATGTGAAACTAGCTGTTGACATAGCTCAGATACATTAGGCCCCTAAACAAACCATTCCTGGGGAAACCGTCTGTTAACGTCATGTGTTAAATGTGTTTACGTTCTTAGTGTCAGGCAGCGCTCTGCTGTTAAATCAGTTGGTGACCATCATTAGTTTTAACTATGAGGAAGCTATTTGTTCCTGCCAGATACGTATATATTGCTCGTAAAACCACTGCACAATGTTTAAATCTTCAGTTGTCATAGTGAGTAGAGTTTTGTAATAAATTATCTCACAGTTACCTCCTCCTCGTCTGATTTCTTAGGATCCATTTGAGCTTGATATTGCTATAAAACCATAAAATGGCAGTTGCCTTTCTCATTCACTTTTGGGGATGTTTTGAGTTTATGATCTGAAGTACACACAAAACTGAGACAATAACAGTTAATCAGCCAGCAGTGACTGACTTCCTCTGAAAAACAGGTAGCTAAGCAAACAGATCTGAGCACATCTTGCTACACCACTAGCTTGTCAGTTGGAGCCATCATGGTTTATGTGTAACGTTTATCTTACTGAGGAGGCTGATAAGTAAATAAGTCCCAGGGGAACAAGCCCTGAGTGCTGATAATGTAACGGAGTTGTAATGGTTTTCATTCCTCATTGGGTAGTTTGTTTTTGGCCAGGAAGTGGCCCCCGTCCTGGAGAAATTTGACCTGAACACAGGGGTCAGCAGCTTGTCACAGTTATCCTCGAGGTCCTTCTACTTCTATGTTAAGAGGGGAAAAAAAAGATGGTTTTGGTCAATCAGGGGTGTCACAGGAAGGGAAGAAACCAGTTGGCAAGACCTTTATCAGCCCATCAGCACCACTGCATGACATGGGAAGACAGCCAGACATTCCTCTCACAGGAGATCAGTTTCTTGGCTCAGCCTGTGTTTAAGTGGGTCCTCTGCCACTTGACTGTTGCTGATAGTAACCCATTTGGCAGCCAGACATGACTGGGCTGCCTGGAGGTGG
Source organism: Seriola lalandi dorsalis (assembly GCF_002814215.2). Taxonomy (NCBI): domain Eukaryota; kingdom Metazoa; phylum Chordata; class Actinopteri; order Carangiformes; family Carangidae; genus Seriola; species Seriola lalandi. The sequence goes on along the minus strand of NW_019524999.1, from coordinate 401,351 downwards.
AGGCAATACGCAAATCCAGTCATTGTAAACTTCTTTGCAGGCATTCTAGGAATGTTGAGAGCACTTCATTCACCGTATAGATCCTGTCTTTGCATCTCTGGCCGAGACCTATGAGCGCTCAGAAGTCACGGCCGTATGGAAACCTGCACACCTGTAGTATGCAGTGCTTCAGTGTGGTACCTGAAAGACACTGTTACGGGGAGTTTTTGCTGTTGCGAGGAGTTTGACTTCGCTGCCAAGTTAGCAAAGAGCGTTTCAGAACACAAAGTCACAGTAAAACAACTTTTCCCCTCTGTACTATATAGGGTCTGCATTTCTAAAAAATGAAATAGGCCAAGGTACTACTTCTAAAGTGTAAAAACTAACCAGAGAATATTTGGCATTTGCACTTTAAAAACGATTTTTTTAAAATATATTTTGAAAATAATACATAATCAAAATTTCTGCTTAGTAATCAATAATCGATAAATTGCTTCAGCTCTAATATCAAGGCATACTCTTGGTACAGAAACAAAAAAAAGTTCTGTTGAGACTTTTCAATCACATATCAGTTTCTTGAAATTAGAAGGTGAGTGGGATCACCTCTGCCAGCAGAGTGACATTTTCCTGCTGAGGTATTTTTCCAGTTCGTAGCAAATAAGCCAACAAATGATCAATAGTCACTCACTGAACGTTAAAGTATTTCTGAAAGCTTGCCGTCAGATGAAGTGGGTCACACATAAAGCCTATCATTCACTCTCTGACGAGGCCATGAGTATGCATGGCACAGCACTCAGTCATTGTTAATCCATTTACATTTCTTGACTATCCACATTACACAACTGAAACAAGCGATAATGGTTTCATCAGGGACAATACATATGATGTAATATTTATCTATCTAAAGTGATATTTGTGATTGTAGGTCTTTGTACCAAAGTCATGCCAAGTTTATACTATACATGGTCTGCTCAGTGCATGCTGGGAAAAGCCCAGCCAACTAGTCACTGTGGAAATGATACAGACTGACTGTGTGAATGAGAAAGAGAGCTTACATACATTAGGATGGGGCCTGGTCACATCTACAAAGAGCTGAAGTCTTTGTGCTTGTTTGTGATTTTTTTCACTGTGGGCTTAAGTAGAATGTGACATGGATGTAGTTTAAAGGTAATAATGTACACAACCCGTTTGTTAGTTCAGATCCTTGATCCAGCAAAGTACATTTCATTCTCATTTCCACTTAAAATCAACCATTGACCACTAATCAATAGAGTTTGCCATTTTTCATCGGAGTGGCAGCAGTTTCCTTTGAGGATGCAGTTGAGGGATTCAGAAAATCAGCTCTCTGTTTGTTTAACAATTTGTGGGCAGCCTCTGTTTATATGCACTCGTGTGAGTAAGGCAGCTTTTTGCTACTGTGATTGGTCTGGATCAGTTTAGGCTGAGGTTTGGAGTATTACTGATCCAGGCAGCAGTGAAGTTTAGAAAGCTGTCTCAAAGACAAATGTACCAGTCCAATGAATCACAGCATATAAAGGCTGTAAATGAGTGAAAAACAGTTACTGAGGAGGAAAAATGAAAAATAGTGGATTTGTGAGACTTGGATTCAGGCTACTTCCTCCACCCTGTTCTACCTCGGCATCTCTCCTTGCTCCATTTAGCCCCACTCCTGTTGTTCCTCTACCACTATCCTGCAGCTCCAGCGCCATCCTGCATCCTGTCTCTTTCCACTTCTCTGTCAGTGAGGCAATTATAACCAGAGAGGTGGGAGAGAGTCAGTGCTGGAGGGTTAGCCTTGAACCTGCCCTTTGAGTTGTGAACCACGTCATCTCCGCCATGTCCATCTACTGAGTCGGCTAGCAGAGTTTTATAAATGACCATCCCTTTGGTCATTCGGAAACAACACAGCTAAGCAAAAGTGAGCCACTTTACAAGTTCACATTAGTCACAGCACTAAATTGAATATTTTTCTAGATGATGTACTCGGCTCCAGTAGAAAGTCTGTGAGATATAATTTAAGCAACTGCTGAGCAGTCAGTGCTGAGGTGCTCGTTGTATTTAGCAGATATTATTAAACCAGATCTTGTCCCTTGGATATTCTGTTTATGATTATTATAAACAAACAGCTGTTGCTCCTGTTGTAAACTAAAATGAATTATTGTGCAGTTTTCCCAAGAAGGCCATCCCGAGTGTGTTTAAAACAGCCAATGTTAAAGCATTCATTAACTGGAAATACATAGGAATTGCTAATCTGTGTTATTTCATTTCCTCATAGACCGCAGCTAAATTTGTTATCAATATGTCACAAATTATGACTCATGTGTTTTCCTTTGTTGTGGGTGTTAATAATATGCAATAAAATGTAGATTTTTTAATCAGAATTTTTTCTGTGCAAATATTGGTTTTGATAATAGTGTAGGCAGAGTGGCAAATACTTAATCAAAATTAGCAGAAAACTTAGGCAACCTAAACTGTGTGCTACTAGTATTTACAAGACTTTTAATTTTTATATAACATAACATAACATAAAACTCAAGGCAGTAAGGTGAATTATAACAAATATCTAAACTATTATCGCTGCAAGTTGCTCAGTGACTGATATTTTTTCAATACTGTGTGAAGATTACAGTTAGGGCCTTTACGAAAATTGTTAGTGAAAGACAGTAAAAAAGGGTCAGGGTCATGTATTTTATTTTATATTTTTGCTCAATATTTTACCACATTTTTGGGAGAGCAAGAAAAGGTCCTTATTTTAGATTTTTTTCAATTCATAAAAACTTTGCTGTTGGCATTTCAGCCTGGTACACTCATTTAGTGGCTGTAATAGATGTAACCCATAGGTAGCTGTTTTTTCACATTTTGTTATTTTTTTCATAAATATATTATTTCCAGATATTGCAGTTAGGGTATTGCAATGTATTTTCAATTACTGAAAGGTTCCTAAAAAATAAAATAACATCAAAAAATTTTGCAGCCCACGCCATGCCAATAATTTTCTTCCAGTCCCTTAATTAACAGTCACACGATTTAGTTTCATAGGCAGTCGGACTAAGATGCTCATTTTTAAGGTAAAATAGTATTAGAGACAGAATCAGTATTTTGTCATAATTTAAATATATTTGAGTAGCAAAATGATACCGTAAGGAGGGGAGTGTTTACCTATTTCAACTTTACTTGAGGACAATATCCATTAATTCTTGTCCCCACAGAACCAAGGTGCCATAATGTTCTGCTACTCTCATGACAAGTTTAGATCCGGTGCCTCTAGATCTTAAACCAATATATGGCTTATTAATAGAATTTATGTGCCATATACCATCTTCTCAGGGATGGGCTGCCTAATTATCCCACAAGCTGAATGATATTGATGTGCTTTATTAATGTTCCATGGTATAGCCAGGGACAACCAATAAATATGGCACCAGGGATTCCACCAAATGAAATGGGAATATTTCAGTCCTTTAATGAAGCACTGTCAATACGCACCACCCTTATGTAAATACGTACATACTGTAGTCCTTCAAAGAGATATTACACAAAGGATGGGTAAGTGATGGCAGCTAACCTGCCTTTTACAACCGAAGAGCTTCTTTGAGCCGCCTTGGGTCCCTCCTCATAAGAAAAACAACAGCGTTGCATACAGATAGGATTCACTGCCTCCTTTTTTATCACAATGATATTGTTGACTAGGTGGATTTAATGAGCACCTCGGGGCCGTGGCATGACTTGAACTATCTTTTTCAAGGTGTCTAATCCCGTTGGAATTAATGGGAAAAGTTTACATTACAGAAAATAGGCAGTTATAGCAATGGGTCAGGACATCAAAGTAGCAGCACTGGTTTTTCCTCACCTTTCATTGGAACATAATGGAAAATCAAACATCATTATCAGTACATCGAGCCATAAAAGACAAATGTGTGTGTTACTGCTCGCACTCTGTTTTCCTCAGTGTTTTATGTGGTCCCTTAGGAGATGTTCAGGCTTGTTGCAGATCGGCCATAAATCCCAAACTTAGTCTTTTTTTTTTATCGCAAAGGGAAGTTGCTGTCTGGCTGAAGATTGACCATGGCTCAGGGCTGGATAGAGACCTATATGACAGGCCCCACCGAGGACTGAATGGACAACAGTGTCTGATGGATGGCCTGCCTCCTCCTTAATCACAAAGCACTCACACCAAGTGAGACACTAACAAAGGCAAGTATAGTCGTGCTAGGCAAGTCCAAGGATCTCAATATACCTTTGGTGACACACTCCTTGTGTGGTATATCACCATAATGCCTTTTTCATGACTTGTCCTGGTTAGTTACTTCAACAACTGGCAGAGTTGCTATTTGAGCGGGTTTAATTGTGTACCTATAGTGGCTAGAAAAAGTATGTGAACCCTTTGGAATCACCTCATTTTCTGCATTAACTGGTCATAAAATGTGATCTGATCTTCATCTAACTCACAAGTATAGACAAACACAATGTGCTTAATCTAATAACACACAAACAGACCTAATCTTTCAAGTATTTAGTGCTGGTACAAAAAGTAAGTGAGGTAAAGTGGATTTAATAAGTGCTTTGCCAACAATAAACTCAAACAAGTGTTCATGTTTGAGGATTCCTCATAGAACAGTTTCAGCTCAGCTATGTTCTTCGGATGTCTGGTGTGAATAGGCAAAAATCTGGGCTCTGAATGGGTCGCTCCAGATTTTCTTTGTGTTTTTTTTTTTTCCAACCTCTATTTATTCAGTTGCGTTACATTGAGAGGTAACCTCTTTTTTACAGGAACGCCCTGATCACATTCACACCTGGAACCTGCCGAGTACAACCACCGTCTAACCTTCTGGCCACTGAGCAGCAGTTGAGGTTAAAGGCCTTGCCCAAGGGCCCCACAGAGGTGTTGATGAGGCTTGGGTAAGTGCTGCTCTTCTGCTTTTCCCAGCCACACTTAATCCTGCACATCCGAGGATCAAACTGTCCAGTCACAAGCTTGCCCTACTAACCTTTAGGTTACCACTGCCCCAGCTTGAAGTCATTCCATAGTAGAGTTTCCTCAGTGTTTAGGGTCATTGTCCTGCTGCATCACCACTCTTCTACTGAGCTACAGTTGGCAGACAGCCGCCCTGATAAACGTGGGAATTCATTTTCCCTATAAGGCTGGCCAGGCCCAGAGGAAGCAAAGCACCCCCAAATCGTGATGCTCCCTACACTATACTTCACCGTTGTGATCATGTTTTAACACCGTACAAAGTTCTTCGTGTTCCTCCCAAACAATTCAACCTTTCATCAGTCCACAAAACATTTTCCCAGTAGTGTTGTAGCATGTCAGGGTGTTCTTTGGCAAACTTCAGTTTCACAGTGATATTTTCTTTTTGGAGAGCAGTTGCTTCCTCAGCAGTGTCCTGCCTTGGACACCATGCTACATGCAACAATGATTTGTATACATTAGACTCATGAGCAGAGATGTTAACCAGCTCTAACGATTCCTTCAGGCCTTTAGTTGTTACTCTGGGGCTTTCTTTTTTTTTTTATACCTCATTTAGCATCTGTGTTGTGGCTTTGGAGTCATTTTAGCTGGGCGCCACTTCTAGGTCAAGTAGCAACGGTACTAAATTGTTTCCATATATAGACAATTTGTCCAGCTGTGGACTGATGAATATGTAAACTCTTTGAGATGACTTTGTAACCTTTTCAGCTTCATTGAAATCAACAAATCTTGATTGGAGGACTTCTTAGATCTCTCTTTTGCGAGGCATTGTTCAAAAACAATACAATGATTTGTGTGTTTTTACTTAAAATAGATTGTGTTGGTTCATAATTGTAACTTAAATGAAGATCTCACTGTATTTTGAGACACATTTTACATAAATGCAGGTCATTCCAAAGGGTTCACTTACTTACTACCATATACACTACAGGACTGGTGATATTCAATTTTTTTTTTCTTATTGTAAATAAAACGAGTGAAAAGACTAAAGCCAGCAAAGAATTCATCCCACTAACAACTACTGCGCTTGAAGCCAAAACCTGACCCAGCTTATTCCTTTGTTCTATATACTTCCACTGAACAGAGAAAAAAAAAAAAAAAGAATAAATTATGCATGTTTTACTCCTGTATGTTGGGTAAGTAACCAGCTGTTTGCATATCTTAAATTAAACTATATGCGTTTACATTTTAAATACTAAGGAATGGGCTCATCCGTAAGTATTGAAAAACATTGTTGGTTTTGGTCTTTTTAAATTGAAACAAAATTTCACAGATACTATTTCCTCCCTGAAGTTGCGATTTGTTTTAAAAAAAAAAAAGCTTTGTTTTTTTTGTTTTTGATGTGAAAATCATATGTTATTCTGTGTCCCATTTAGCACAGGATGACAAAATGTAAATCCTAATAGTCAGAAAAAAAAGGCTTGTGTCAGTGGAAAAAGGTGACCCTAAACACATCCTTCAGTGGCTGCACATTGATGAGTAGAAGGAAGCCAAATTGTCCTTCAAAGGCCGTTATTATTTGAGCAAGCTATTGCAATGCACGATGCACAGTGAGCCCAGAGCATGGGTTGCATTTGCTGTACACTCCACTGCAAAATGAGACTAGTCAAGCCCTAATGTAACCAGCAAAAGCTGGACAAAAATCTATACAAACTCAATTATGAATCAATTTGAGTTTGTGTCAGACAGTCTGGTGCCAACAGAGTGGATTTTTTATTAACTTATGGTCTGGGAAGAATGAAACACTTTTCATTTGTGTACTTCAGTATGTTGCTTCATGATTCAGAGGAAGGGTGTTCACACTTTGTCTTGGAGGGACTTATCTCTCTCATGGTGGACGAGTTGAGAGGCACAGCTTTTTGTCTCATTATAGTGAAAATCATAATGGTTTATTTTCAGTTTGTTACTTCACTGCTCAAGATAGTCGAATTATTGAGATTTGAGGAGATAGAGAACCCCCTCCTTTTTTTGCAAAGCAGAAGGTAGCTCAACAGTTGATTGAGTAATTAAAATGAAATCCCTCCCACATTGATTCATATTACCACGCTGCTGTAGTACATTTGAGTTCAGATGGATTTTTACCCTGCACCCCACTGTCCTGCTCTAGCGTATCAAACTAGGTCACAGGCTTGAATATTCATGATCCTCTATGACAACTCCCTGCTATTCCATGTCAAGACCTATGTTAATTCTGAGATTTGCACATTTGAGCCTACTTGAAACTCTTTAACTTCCATACCTCAGATTTTGAGTACTCTGGGAGCCGGTTTGACAACTGTAGCCCAGCTGAAAAGAAAATATTGTGCTGCACAAGACTCATTTAATACAGCTAATATCCAATGTTTGGCAGTGATTTAGCAACTTATTTCTTTGCTATACTGGGCATATGGCTGCCATTTTGGAGGGTCACTCAGGCTACAGCTGTGATAGCTTGAGATGTTATTGATTCGAACAAGATAGCCAGGTGGCCAGTGGGCTTTCCAGAAGATGCTGTTGTGTTGCACATAGATAGATTGTGCTCCAATTCACATGTGTCACTGGAGAAATGACAGTTGAGACTTGAATATTCTGAAATGTAATGGTCAGTTAGACCCACCGCTCATCAACATTACAATCCATCTGTCAATCATTGTCCATCACGCCGTTTTCATCAGCCAGTTGCCGTCTCCACTATATTGTAGTGTGTGTTAGTGTGTGTGCACACGCTGGGACAAAGCATTTGCGCACACACACACACAAACACACACACACACACACAAACACACACAGGTCCCATTGGTTCCATTAAAAGTTGCCCTACAGTAGTTTGTCCTTTTTTGTCCCTAACTCATCCACCTGCCACTTGCCAGGAATACCTGGTCTGTCCCTTAAGGTCAATAAAGCACTAAAGAATTGCCCAACAGAAATGACAGCATTTTCCCCTGACATTTATACCCAGTGTGTGATGACCTCTCATTAGTAAGAAAGTGGGTCATATAGGATGTGGTAGTTATCAATTCTTTAGTGAGAAACGGAAGCTGTGTATACTTCATCTTGGGAAATAAAACAACCCTCTTGGTAGTCATTTACTGCTTTGCTGCCAAGAGCAGCATCATTAATTGGAAATGGTGTGGAATGCTTGGCATGGTCCTTTTCTAACAAGTTGACTGAGAACTGAAGCTTTCACAGCCAAACTGTGGGTGCGTTCAGCACAGAAACAGTCGGGAGGAAAGCAAATGTGATGGGAACGAGCCATTGTAGATGAAACAAGGAAACATTTTATAGGGAAGGTAGTTAGGAGAACCACCATTCTACGTACAGTACAGCTAGCTGTCCTGTTGTTTGGTTTTTTCTTCTCTCCCTTCGCTTCTTTGCCTTTTTTTCTACCTTTGCTGTTTTTGTGGGTTTCTTTTTTTTTTTGCAATCGTTCAGAATTACCACCACCCTGTTGATGTATCTTGAAGATGATTATCCACAGAGATTGGGCTTCTGTAGCTGAACACGCCCAGGGGAGCCTCATCACCCCCGCTGTAATAGACAAGAACAAAAGGAGTCGAGAGGGAAGGAGAGGAGAGAGGCAAGAATTCCACTGAGCTACAACAAAGAACACAGTCAAATCTTCACCCCCCCCCCACCACCACCACC